>NW_005178470.1:0-141522 GCF_000341285.1 Galdieria sulphuraria
GTTCCTGAAGCATAGTTCGCCCAAACTCGGCCACTCTTCTCGCAATGTCAGAGTTTTTAAAGTCATAAAGAGATCCGGCAGAAAAAGGTTCGCCCACGACAAAAGCGGCAGAACAGTGTGCATCAAGCATACTTTTGCTTTCATCCCCCGTTAGAAAACCAAGTCTCTTCGAGTATCTAAAGTTACTTCGTTCAATATATTATTACAATGTTTGGATACTTAACTTACTCAATAACACCCTCCTTATCTTTCTCGGAACACGCCCACACCATTTTCAGATAAAGATCCACAAATTCTTTCGGATATTCTCTACTCGCGCCAAAATCTAACAAGTAAAGTTTTTGTTCTTTTGGATGATACAAAAAATTACTAAAGTTAGGGTCGGTTTGCATGAAACGGAAAACAAAAAGCTCCTTCAAAGTCAACTCTAAAATAAGACTGGCTACGCGATTTCTAACAGATTGATCTTCCGCAGCAACCATGTCAACGGGTATGGCATCCTTCACCAGTTGTGTGGTCAACACCGCTTTGGTAGAAAGTTCAGGGACAACAAAAGGAACAACGATTGATGGATGCCCAGACAGGAGTTGACCCATTCGTTGTTGATGAATTGCTTCCAAACGATAGTCACACTCTTTTTTCAACTCCTCTTTTGCAACTTGCAATGCTTCATCTATATACATTCCACGGGGTAACATATTAAGATATTTCAACAGTCGTTTTAAATTTTCTAAATCAGAGTCAATGCTTTTAGCGACTCCTGGATACTGAATTTTCATAGCAATAGAGACACCATCCATCGTCATGGCTCGATGAACTTGGCCAATACTTGCGGCGGCTATCGGAACCCAAACGAACTGCGTGACACGCTGAGACCAATGTGTTCCAAGTTCGGTCTCTAAAACTCCTAGAAGCTGATTTCGTGGCATTATATCCGCATTATGCCTGGCTCTCTCCAGTGCATGCAATAACTGCGGAGGTAATAGTTTGTCATCTTGAATACTTAACATTTGTCCGAGCTTTAACGCAGCTCCTCTCATTCGGCATAAGGTTGCTGCAAGACGACTGGTATTTGCTTCAGAGAGAAGGAGACTATAGGATGACGGCTTCGAATTGTTGGCAGAGTTCTCTTCAGAGCTTCCATTCGTTTTTATAAAAAATCTCTTCGTTGCTTCGGAAGCCGCACCCCAAACTAATCCCATGCCAAGAGTTCCAAAACCAAGAAACCTCGAAATTGGAGAAGCCGGAACTGCTCTTTCTCTAGGAGGACTTTTCCAAAATTTCAACTGCGAAGAAGATTCTGTGTCCGTGCTTTCAACTGACGAGGCTAAATTCACTTCGGGTTGTAAGTTTTCTTTTGGAACGGAGAAGGAATCTTTAGTCACCCATTTTTCACTTTCTTTCCAACCCAGGTCATCAAAATCCTTCCGTTGCTCTGGAAATTCTGCTTCTCCAAATGATTTTACAAGTGGCTTACTCTGTTGGTGTGAATCAACCTCACCAATAATGGGCTTTGAATTGTTGGACAAATCTCCAGTGTTCCATTCATCCAATCTATCAAAATCGTTTCTACTTGGGTCTGTCAAAACTCCGTTTACCTTGTTTCCAGAACTCTGGTCACTTTCTCCCTTGTTCGTTAAAGCCACTTCCTGCTCTACTTCCACCACCTGAAGCACGTCTTGTTCACATACAGTTACACTGGGAAGTGGAAACTTGTTTTGCCACGATAAACCTTGCATTTCTTGCACTACTTTAAAAACCCCTCTAGCTATATTCAAAATACTGTACAACTTCACTTCCATGTTCTCAAACAACGCGTACCGACACTTTCCAACAAACGTACACCGTACGATGCCAATTGGTAGTTTCTCATTTGGTGGATGAAGATGATGATAGGATTCGTGTGTCATCAAAGAGGCACATGTTGCAAAGTTGTCCGAATAAACTTAAGAAACTGTCAAATTAGCAAGAACAAGAGCGCATCTATCTCAAGACGTGGATTCTTGGCTTTACTCCGACCGTCTCTGTTTTTGATTTGGTGGTTTGTTAGAAAACCTGTGTCTGCTGAACCTTTGGTTTCAGACGCTGTATGTAGTTTCTGTAACGGAAAGGTAATCAAATATCTTTCCAGTGAGTCCTTTTTCACATACGTCATAGGGCCAAGTGGTGTGTGACATGTGTGAAGGAACTGGATTTTGGAAAGCAATAACTCCCACTCGCAATCAGTACTACAAAGGAGTCAGTTGTCCACAGTGTTCTGGTAGCGGTTATTTGACCTGTCCAGTTTGCCTTGGAACAGGGTTAGGCGAAGTCAAGGGTTTGCTTCGACGCGATAAAAAATTGGGTTCCGGCAAAGGCCTCTTCGGTATAGAGTAACCAGATGAGATTCCAAACTATAAAAAAGTTATACTGGCATAACGTAAACCTTGTTGTATGCTAGTTTCTCCTCTAAACTTGTAAACGTGAAGTAGAGAAGAGACCATTTCTCAACTCGACTTTCTGGTTAAACCTGGAATACTCGAAGGACTTTTCGAGATTTGTAAAGATACTAGAGAAGGTAACGTTCTGGTTGGAAAATGTGAATTTTTCTGAAGAGTTTCGGTTCCTTTCGCGTTTTCTGGTTTCGTTGCTAAACTCCAGTCATATTGTTCTTCCGTTGAACCTTGACTTGTTTCACTGTTCGTCTCCAAGTTTCTAGACGTCTTTGTATGCCTCTTAGAAGCATCCTTATCACCCACTCGGCCTTTTCTAGCTTTCGAAGACTTTCTCTCGCTTTCGTCGTCAGAAAAATCTTGAAGCTCGATGGGAATTTCTTCGTCATTGTACCAGGAAGCATCTGAGCCTTTCATATACGCACTATTTGTATCCACAAAACGTGAATATTCTACAACGAAAAATACAGACTTCCCTACGCTGTGTAGAGGAGTTTTCAAAAGTTCCCACATAAAACCAGCCATGCATACCATTCTTTTAACTTCTCACTGTCTGTTCGCACAAGAATGCTGTAACAAGGTTGCTTAACCGGTCCAAATACATCAAAAACTCGTCCCACTGGATTTCTATCCTCAAACACAATTAAGGATCCAATGTCGAGTACAGGTTCTGCTTCAAAAGACTCAATTACTAAAAAAGACTCCACAAACGTACTAAGACGACCTTGACACCACTCGTAAGTGAGGACTAATTAATCGTAAACCTGAAGACCTACCGACACGTCGTATCTCAAAGTCAGGAGTTATAAGAGGAAAAGTTTCTTCTACAAAAGGAAGTTCTTCGGGAAGCAACTCGTTTTTTGTTTTGGGTAGAGCCTCGTTCAATTCCTCGTTATCCTCCAAAAGACTGAAATGCGAGAACACTTTAGTTCCCTGTAATATGTTTTCGAGTTCGCTAAGGGAAGAGTCCGAACTGCTGCTTAACGACTTGGCATCTTCAAAATTGTCAATTACTATAGCTTCGGCTTGATTAGCAGGAGTTGACTCTGTTTCTTCCGACATCGACTGAAAGCAACAGTCTGTTGCAGACACAGCGAGTTATCGTCCCCACTAAAGGAAGAATTCCTATAATTATCTGTCCCTGTCGAAGAATGGGAAACACGTTAGCTTTGGATCTTGTTCAGCAATGTGAAAATATAGTCAGTAGTACAGAAGGATTGTCTGAAGCAAATGAAACGCAACAGGAAACGAATCACTGTGAAGACAAGAGACTTTTAGCTGAAGAGGATTACGAGGATCAAAGAGAAAGAAAGGTGAGACGCCTTGATTCCAACGAGCAAGTTGTTACTACACAAGTTGATTTCGAAGCTGATTTAAGCCACTATGAGGTATCAGATATATGGTCAAAGAGTGCCGAAGAGCGACTTGAATCAGGTGACGCTCCTGTGTTTCCTGACCATTTATGTTATACTTTGAAGACAGAAGAAGGTTCTACACTGGTTATCAACAGAGAACGAAGGCTTGTTTTCTACGACCGATGTTTATCGGGATCTTTTCCTTATCCAGACAAAGCAATTTTAGATGGCGCGAGCTTGAAGCCAAGGTCTTTTCACTTTGATATTAATGAGGAACGGAATTATCTCTCGAAGGAGTTGCAGAGATGCCTTCGTAAAAGGCAGTACTATTTCGATTTTGCAGAGAGAGACCGACAAAGTCTCTTACGCGAAGGCTGCAGTTTTCGGGACTCGAGAAACATAGACTTGGAAGGGAAGCTTTATTTGGCGCCACTTACCACTTTGGGGAATCTACCCTTTCGTAGAATCTGCAAACATTATGGAGCTGATATTACTTGTGGAGAAATGGCTTTATCTGCTAACCTCTTACAGGGCCAACAGTCAGAGTGGGCTTTATTGCGTCGTCATAGAGAAGAAGACTTGTTTGGTATACAGATAGCGGGTTCGAAGCCAGAAATAATGGCTCGTGCTGCACAACTTACTAGTAAAGAGTGTGACATAGATTTTATTGATATTAATGCCGGTTGTCCTATTGAACTCCTATGCAAAAAGGTGAGGTAAATTTTGAACGAATTGCTTGTCGAGTAGATTGTACTTACATGGTTAGGGTGGTGGATGTGAACTTTTAAGGCAACCAGAGAAACTTGGTCGAATTATGTCATCCATGGTTCAAGTTGTAGACAAACCAGTTTTTGCAAAGGTACTTCATTCTAAGAGACTTTTATTCAATCTATTTCACTAGCTTTAGATTCGACTAGGTATTTCACAAGATCATCTGAATGCTTTGAAGACCATTCAAATATTAAATGATGCTGGTGCTTCAGCCGTCACAATCCATGGCAGAACAAAACTGCAACGATACTCCAAGAAGGCCGACTGGGAGTATCTTTACGAATGTGCTCAACTGGGTAAAGAAATGTCTCTACCAATTATTGGAAATGGTGATATATACACATATGAAGATATTGTGCATTTGAATCCTTACTCAACAAGAGCCGAAAATAGTAGTCCTTTCGCACCATTTTCTGCAGTAATGATAGGAAGAGGAGCACTAATAAAGCCTTGGATATTCACAGAATTGAAGGAACAACGTCATTGGGACATAAGTGCAAGCGAAAGATTAGAAATTATACAGACTTTTGCCAAATATGGCCTTGATCACTGGGGCGCTGACAAGAAAGGTGTAGAAAGAACTCGAAAGTTTCTACTGGAATGGCTCTCGTTCCTTCACCGGTACGCTGCTTTTCTAGTTGAACATAATTTCTGACTTTCCCTTTAAGATACATTCCTGTTGGACTTTTGGAAAGATTACCTCCCAAATTGACCTGGCGTAATCCTGCGTTTGTTGGAAGAAGCGACCTTGAAACTCTTCTAGGATCACCTTACTCAAAAGACTGGATTAAGCTGAGTGAGATGCTTCTGGGTACTGTTCCTCAAGGTTTTACTTTCGTACCCAAGCACAAGTCATACTCTTGGCAAACTTCAGACAATAGCACTTAGCCTTATAATGCAATGAAACAGTGGTGTGCTTGCTAGCAACCAACCTGCCAACATGAATAAGTAACCGGTTACTTAAAATGACTTGTCAAATATTGTCTTTGGAAATTGTGCCGTAAAGGTGTATAGCGACGCCATCGCGTGAATATTCTTCCTCAGTAGCATATGCTAAGAGATGTCTTGAAGGGTGCCACGCAACCACATTCGTTGCTCCTTTGACTCCAAGTGCATATGTTTGTCGACCATTCAGAATATCTGAAATATCAATTACACTATCTTCCGAACCTGCGGCAATAAACTGACCATCATGAGAGAAGCTTATTGTTCTAATTGGATATTCAAGACGATCGACCGTCCAAGTACAAAGCATATATTCTGTTTCCCATAAACTAATAATGGAATCTGCCCCTCCCAAAGCGAAATAACGTCCACTGCGATCAAACTCAAGACAATAACAACGGTCCGCATGAACTTGCAATCGCAGTTGTTGCTCCATTGTCGGCCAACGAAAAACCAAAACTTCTTTACCCAGAGTCATGAAAAAGAAAGGACCTGAAGGACTCCACTTGAACTCGTTCACTTCTTCAGCGAACTGAAAACGCTCAAAAAAATCAAATTTGCGAACATCTATGAAACTCAAATTGTCGTCCTTGTCACCAACAGCACAATACACTCCGTCCTGGGACCACGCCAAATTGATATTTTCTCCTTGCGTTTCCACAGAAGCTACCGGCTCACTGTTCCTCGCTCTCAAATCCCAGAAAAGTACTTTATGATCCAAGGATGCTGACACAAAAAAGACATTTGCGGTAGGATCCCACTTGAGTTGTTCAATCGAGCTTGTATGCCCTTCAAGCTCTGCTTTTTGCTGCAGCTTTTCGACGTCCCAAATTCTAGCAACACAATCAACTCCACCAGAGCCCAGTAGGCCTCCCTTAGGATTCCAAGAAAGACAGTGGACCTTTACAATGGTGAGAACACATAATGAAAAGCTAAGACTTCAAAGTACCTTTCTAGTATGACCAACTAGTTCTGCAGTGCTTGCCTTGCTAAAAATCTTAGATGAAGCATTAGTCGTCAACATTTTGCGGGCTGGAAACAATTTTCAATAGTTTTGCATTTTGTTGTTGACTACATGTCTACCTTAACGTTCTTCATATTCAAACAACTTGCAATGAAAACTATCTAGGTTTTTTATTGTGGGAGGCAAATAAATTTCTCTTTATAGCGCCGAAAACAAACCACTATGAACATTCTCCATCAAACCTTTCGAAGATCCATTGCAAAAAAAAGATAAGCTATAAAAGCTCATGGGTCATGGGTGACATTTTCAGTCCAATCTCTGCAATTGTTAGTTAAGAATCTCTTTCTTTTGTAGAATATTTCATCATTGTCTATATATATTCAGTTTCTGAACAACTTTCAAAGATTCAGTGGTCAATCCCTGACTTGAAAGAAATACTCTACATTCTTGACATATGTAATAGGAACATCTTAAGCATTATCCATTGTCCATTTACCGCATTAAGCGACATTCGAAAGGACAACCAATTGGAGCATTATTTCAGCACGAGTGTGTAGAGTTGCAAGAGCGTCTTTTCTGTCCTGTTGGTGACTACTTTCAAGTCTTAAAGCTATGAAAGTACCAAGAATTTCTATATTGAATTTGGATGAAATTAAAGCTGCACAAGAGAGGCTTCCTTGGGAGTTTCGTCGTCGTGAAGTAGATGGAAAGCTCGTGGATCCCCCTGTTCCAGAGAGAAAGATTCGAGAGTTGAGGGAACAAACAATACAAGCAGGTTTACAGTGGCCTTTTGAAATACCAGAAAAAAAGATTGTAGTTAATGTTCCCTTTAAAGGGCGTCTTCGTGAACGTAAGGCTCCGGAAAGGAAGGCCGAAATCGAAGAAAACTTGAAACAGATGCCCAAGTTGATTGAAAACTATAGAAAGAATCGCACAAAGAGAAAGAAAACAGCATTGGCACAGTATTTGAAGGAAACTATGTCCAAGGAAACCTTAAATACGGAGTAATGTGGTCTTGAAAGGATTTTGTGTTACAGAAAAAGAGAGATAGCGTATAACTGCTGAGTGAAATGTGTGACAGATGCTACTAGACTTTTCCAAAACGCATTGTATGGCAAACTCTGTGTTTTGTGTAATCGTAAATAAAAGTATATTTTTATTGTAGACTTCCAAACTCGATGAAAATCCTTAACTATGAAAAGAACGTGGGTTGATGGGTTTGATCAAGATGCGCCCAGTGCCTGTTTTTCTGATATGGATATTATTGCTTGTTACGCAGGAAACTTGCGGAATAAGCAAAGTTAGAGGAGCTGATCCCCAAAAATTGCACCTCTATGAAAATAAGGAAGGATTCTTTCATTGCTTGAATAGCTCTCAGAAGGTTCCTTATAGTAGTTTGAACGACGATTTTTGTGACTGCGACGATGGAACTGATGAACCTGGTACTGCTGCTTGTGACGGATCCACTTTCTATTGTGAGAATATTGGGTATGTGCCTGTGAATATACTTTCTTCTCAGGTGAACGACGGTATATGTGATTGTTGTGATGGTTCGGACGAGTGGCTTGGTTATGTTGATTGTCCCAATCGCTGTGTACAAAACGGCAAAGAAAGAATAGAGCAAATGTTGGCTGAAGTAAAAATTATTAAACAAGGCTTGAAGAAACGGGAAGAGTTGAAAAGTCTTTCTTCTTTAAGATTCTCTGAACTTGTAAACAAAACGAAACTCCTACAGGTTTCCATACACGAAGCGGAAGTGTTAGAAAGGAAAGCTAAAAAGGAGCTTCATTGGCTCGAACACGTACTCAGAGTTATAGAGGCACGAGATATTGTAGCTAATGCGTCAGTAGGAAACTTAAGCTCACATAGTAGTGGAGACGTTGTTACAACTAACGAGGAATCAAGCAATGACTTGGGGAGAACGCATAGTTTGCAGAATGAAGATGATGAACTGAATGTTAATTCTGAGAAGACTTCCGACGAGGTATATAAGAGTACGATGCGGTCAGACTTTGTTTTGGAAACTTGTCAGAACATATCCAAAGTCTACACCTCTTCGCATATGCTACTACGTTTACAAAAGCTCTTCTTCGATTTTTTGAGCAAATTTCCAGTTTTATCGAACTTCTTTAAAGGAAGTCAAAGAAAGATAGATACGGAAGTTTTAAAACTATGCATAAGCAACTTAAAAGAGCACTTGGAAACCCTTCGTTCAGAATTGGAGAAGAATCGAACAGAACTGGAACGCGTTCAACAGTATTTTAGTTCTGACTATGGTCCAGAAAATGTGTTTTTGGCATTGAGGGATATTTGTTTAGAGGTCGATAGCCAAGGCTATCATTACAAGCTTTGTCTGCTTTCACATGTCACTCAGGATAGCATCAACTTAGGAAAATTTAGCCAGTGGGATTCTAATTACACGAAGATGATCTTTTCGGACGGAACTCCTTGTTGGAATGGACCAGCCCGCTCCACAGTAGTGAATTTGTTATGTGGCGTAAATGAAACTATTCTCAAAGTTTCTGAACCTTCCAAGTGCCAATACCACTTTTGGATGACAACTTGTGCGGTCTGCTCCGTTCATGAAATGAAGAAACTACGAGATGAAGCAAACATAATCTTGTCCAATCTCAACTTAACTAAAGGTCAGAAGTCAAATATGGCTCATAAACATGATGAACTATGATATATTCTCCGTCATTTTTCGAATACTTTAAGGAACATTCCAAAAATTGATTTGACAAGCGAACTTGCTGTACTTAAAGAATATGATTCTCTATGTCAACAATTTTTATTCGTAAAATTTTGCCTGTCATGCAAACAAACATTTAGACTTTACGCTTTCCGTCTTTTATGTTACTCATGAAATAAAATGATTCAAATAGACTCTCTTTTTTCCATTGACAAGTTTTTTTCATCTCCCATAGAATGAATGTCACTTCTTTGTACCGATGTTCTTCGTTCATCATTTCGTCGAGTGGAAATTTCACGAATAGTATCTAAAAGAAGAACAAACGAATATCTGTCTTCTTGTGCTGTCTGCAGCTGTGGAAATTTAGTTAAAATTTCTTCATAGCATCGCTCCGCATATTTCACAGACAACTTACGAGCAAGAGGAATCAGGATATGGTCAGTAGCATTTTTCACAGAATCCACAGCAACTTTATAATTCTCATCGATGTTCAATGACAAACTGAGGAAGAAAGAAATAAATGATGCCAACTCTTGGAGTTGATCAATACGAATAAATCTATGGCTGAGCTCACTAGAAATAGTCTTTAGCTGCTTCACTTCAGAAGGAAAGTGTCTAAGATATTCAAGTAGTCCTCTAGCAATATCTTCATGGTTGGCTCGCTTTAACCAGCGCTTCCCAATACTCTGAATATTTGGATCTGTGATGGCTAAAAGAGAAAAGGATAGGCATCGAAAGGGCGAAGGAAAGTCTTCAAATTCGCTAACCTGTGCATAGCAACGAAAAAAATGAAACATTCCAATATCCTCACTTCCTTCAAAAATTGTCTTCTGAACCAATGGCTTCGAAGCATTGCTTCCAGTGAAGTCTCTCACATTTTCGATAAAAAAGATGGAACATTTCTCTGATAAACTCGTTAAAACAGACCCCCAAAGCCTATCGTTTGAAGAATTATCCTTAGATGTACGACTCTTCACGAAGAAAAATAGTTGCAAACAACTGATCACGTTGATATATAACAGAAGCTTGTTGCAAGATTGATCTATGAACAACATGTCCTGACATACACAATCTTGAAGTTTAAACAACTGAGCCATGTTTTTCTCAAAATGGTAACAGTCGCTTTCATTTATCGAGCAACTTTCTTTTCCAGACCGATGCCAACTCTGGATACTACAAAAATGTGCAAGTCTCAAGAAGGACAAAACGCAGCTTTCTGATTCTAAGAAAGAGATCAGAGTTTCTGCATTTTGACACATTTCTAAAACAATTTCCAAACCACCTTCTTGAATTTCGGAGCCATATGTTATAAAAGCAAGAGCTTTCAGCAATGTTGAAGAAATTGCTATCGTCGAAATTTTTCGAGTTGATTCGTGACGTTGATGACTGTATGTATCAAAAGCTGAGGCAAGGTCACGAAGGGATGAAACTATTTCATTACTCAGTTGGCTAAAAACTTCTTCGGCCTCTTTCTTAAACGAGTAATCCGAAAATTGGGTCAAATGTCTTAGTGAAAGCAGACATTCCGATAGTAGCAGAAAGGATGATGAATGTCGCTCAATTAGCTCTTTGAGTTTAGTTGCAATGTCACGGATGGACTCTGGTATACAATACAGACGATACGTATCCTCATCAACTTGTCGAATAAGTGGAACCACGAAAGTCAATAACACAGGGTCCGCTTGGTTATAAGTTAAACATGAAATGATATTGTTCAGAATACTGCGACAAAGTTGCTGGAATTTCGAGGTTTCATTAGTTTGTTGACGCCTTATGCGTTTGGATTTGTTATGGAAAGAAGACGAAACAGAGGCCATCTTAGAAGACAAATTTTGAGCGAGTTCAAGAAGAATCTTCGTAACAATTGATTTTTCTTCGTAAGAATAAAAATCATTTTGTTCTGACCGCAAGATGGTGAAATACGCTTCCCAATCTTGTAAAACCGAAATTTCCTTACACAGGCTCTCAATACAATTAGATAGGAACGTATTCCGTAATTTCTCGTCGGAAAATAATCGAGCCAATCGAATGAGTGTTTCAGAAGACTCATTACGAGTAGCAGAATCGATATTACTAACATCATGACTCGTCAAATCTTTCACGATTTGATTGGTAATGCTCTGCGCAGCTTCTTGTACTGGCTTTCGAGTCTCAGTTGCGACAATTTTAAACAATATGTTCTTTTCCTCATCAGTTAGGCTTCCAACTTGCATCATAAGTTCCATGACTTGAACAGCATGTTGAGCAACTTGGATGTCTTTATCTTGAGTCATTTCACAGATTCGAGACCTAAATCGACGTAAAAACAACTGCATCCTGGGCCAATTTTCCTGTATTCTCAGCAAGTTCGCAACAACATGAACAGAACTCATTCGAACTTCACTTGCTTTGTCATTTAGCATCCATCCGACATATTTAAGAAAACGATCATCAAGGAAGCTTCTTGGAAGGTTCAATATCCATTCACCCAGGTAACTAATAGAAAGAGCTCTTATTTCAGGTGCAACGTCACGATAGCGTAAGACAAAGACTTTGTTGAATATTTTATCCAAATATTCTGCAATACTAGTTAAATTAGTTGCCTTTTCTGAAGAGGAGACACTCGTGCGTTGTTTAGAACTGGATTTGGCTTCATGAGTCTTAAAAAGAGAATGTTCACTCTTAGCTGACTCCTCGGAGCTAATAAAGCCATTACTCAAAGAAAAGCAAGACAGAGCTGCGACGAATCGGAGATTTCTGAAGTTCGACGATGTGAACAAAGACAATTGATCGACAAGACAGTTAAAGAAACCTAAAATCATTAAGACATGGAACTAAAAAGAAAAATCTTACTTTGATTATGGATTAAACTTCGCGGTGCTATTTTTGCAAGATTCTTCCAAAAGGCCTCATAACGTGACCTGAATCTTTTGGACGCCTTATCCTTTAAAGTCAAACAAAGTCGAGCTGAAAGTATGTTTTCATCAAATGTCATCAACATCTTTTCAAGAGAAGCATCGCTCATGTCCCAGTTAGCTAGGAACTCACTTAGTTTCTTTTGCAGAGCTTCTGGCCAATTCGATGCGTTTGGAAAGAATGCAGTTCTATAAATCAAAGAATAAAGGTCTTTCAGGATATCAGTTTCTTTCCCGAGAGATATCTCCTCGAAGAGAGTTCTTAACAAAGCATTCACGCCATCTATTCCGCGTTGAAGTTTTACAAACAAATTTGAAGATCTGTTCTCGAAATTCTCGAGTGTAACAATATCATTCGAGCTATTACTTTCGGAAATATTTCCTATTTTTCTTTTCTTCGAAGACGGAGGGGAATAACCGTTGACATCTGAAGTCTCGTTTTCCTGAGCTTCGTTGTTCTCCGAATCCTCAGATTGACTCTCATGAACGCTACTGCTACTATCACCTTGACTCGAAGCTTCTTCAAAATCTTCCTCTATAGTTTCTTTTACAAGATATGATGCATTCTCACTTCTTTTTTGGTCTAGTGGAGTTTCAACGTTCCTCCCTCGAAGCACAACCATCCCAAACCAGGAGCAATTAAATTAGAGCGCGCTAGAAGTTTAAAAAATTTGCCGCGCTCTTAAGTCTTTCTCATCAATCTCGTCCACGGAGATTGTTCTGCCCGTTCACTTAAAATACCAAACAGAAATACTAGTCTGCAGAAAAGCTGCACTATATACTAACCTTAAACGGTCATGGTCCTGAAAAGTTTCCCTTCTTTTGAAGTTGGATAGAGGCGTTATATTCCTGATGCTGTATTCATTGAAGAATCTGAACTCTTTGTCATCGAAACTATTCTAATATTTCAAACAGCCACTAGAAAGACTCCTATTGCAATTCATTCTCTGAAATGAAATCCTATATGAAAGAACAACGCTTTTAATGCTTCAAAACAGACCGTTCATTTCCGTAATCTTATGACTCTTTGTCTTTTCAAACAACTGCTGTGGAAAAGCAGCAATAGCATACTTGGATGTTTTGATTAGATAGAACAGAACAGAGGACGTTGATTTCTAGTTTCTTAGGATTTTAAAAAGCAAAGACATTAGTTCGCATATCAAATAAAGAAGTTTTGCTCTCTTCTTTTACTGGCGGTTGTAACACATGACTTTTCAATCTACGAGACTTTTCTATAAGTGCTGAAACAAGTATCCTTTCCAATAGTTGTGCGATATCATGAAAGGAAAACAGATTCTGTTCAACTCTACGCCGTATCTGTTGTTGAAAATAGCAATCTTTGCTGAACCCCTGGAACAAGTTACGGCACATTCTACATTCCTTTAAAATAGCTTTGGAGGAATTTGGCCGTGGGTTTAGTACAAGAAAGTATTCTCAGAAGCATACCTTATCTGAATTTCTTTTGAGGCTGAATGTTTTGAAAAAAATCAACTACAATTGCTTTTTATAACAATCTTCATTTGGAACTAGAGTGCCCCTTCAAATCTTTCTTTGTTATGAACCTTTCTGGCTTTTTGAGTTTTGCAATTTTTCCTCTCCAAAGATTGCTGCTTTGGAGCTTGCATTCCATACGTTCGAAGATCGAATGATATCTTTAAAATACTAATGAAACACAAGAAAGGTCTCCCGAGTCAAATAAAAGTAGCCAATAATTGGCCGCTTAAGATGTAAAAGGGCTATTATAGACACAGCAGGAACAATATTGGTTCCGTATATTACGCAACGAAACAATGTTGTCTTGTGGCATTCTATTGACTGAACTTCCAAACTGTGAGGCCATGACAGATGTCT
This sequence comes from Galdieria sulphuraria, assembly GCF_000341285.1. Taxonomy (NCBI): domain Eukaryota; phylum Rhodophyta; class Bangiophyceae; order Galdieriales; family Galdieriaceae; genus Galdieria; species Galdieria sulphuraria. The sequence goes on from NW_005178470.1 coordinate 13,905, forward strand.
AAAAAATCGACTATCCCAAAAAAATTCTTCAACATGAAATAAATTTCGACTTCTTGAGGCTGTACTCAGAAAATTCACGAGACATATTCAAACTATCTCTATTCGAGAAAAAATTGCTTATGAATGTTCCACATTACAACTATCAACGTATATGATTCTAAAGGGTTTCCCAAGTTCGGTTCCAACGGTTGGCTAAATTTTTTAGCCTTGCTTTTGTCAGAATTGAAAACCGACACTTCAAGTTCCTTCAAAGCCTATAGATATCCTCAAAGAAGACTCTTTCAAAGTTATGAAAGAACCACGCATTAGAATCTTGCTCCTCAAAAATTCAGATAATCTTTGCTGCAAAACTTGAGTAACCACTGGTAAGGTAAGAAAGACATCAAAGTGGACAAAGTAGTGAAACAGGACTCCTTTGCTTTTTAGAATTTGAACAAAAGAAAATATGGCAGACCAAAAACGAGCTCAGCCAATAATCAAAAAAAACCGAGTAGAAAAATACAAATTCAATAAGCCCAACGTTATGTTATAAAGAAAAAGAGTCTCAAAGTTCCTTTGAAACAGTTCCAAATCAACCAGTTCTACGAATTGACGCAAATTGCTTTCAAAGCCTCGTAATTAAGTTGTCAGGTGTCTTTGCTCCTTTTCATGACGAAGCCAAGTGAGTCCTCGGAAGACTATGACTTTGATCCATACCTTATTCTAAACGTTGCGCGGAACTGTGGACCGGAAGAAATTAAGAATGCTTATCGAAGACTTTGCCAGACATATCACCCTGATAAACACTTGTCGCCAGACTTGAAAAAAAAGGTTGCCTTTGAAACTCTTTACAGAGTTCTTACTTACCATACAACTAGGCCACTGAACGATTTACTGTTTTAAACGAGGCGTTTGAAATTCTTTCGGATCCTGAGAAGCGACGGATCTACGACGAGTTTGGAATGGAAGGAATCCGAGCGGTTTCGAACTCTTTGGTGAAATATGAAGACATTAAGGCTCGTTTTCAGCAAAGCGGTCGTGTAACAGGAGGCTCTTATCAGAAGGACAATTCTTTTATTGTCCAAAATACGTGAGTGCGGTGAAAGTTTTCTTTGTTGAAGCGTGTCTTAAACACCAAGTTAGAGCTGAGGTTCTTATTGACGCAACAGGTATTGCTGTGATTCTCGAGGATCTTTCTGAGGAAGAAGATTACTTTGTTGCACCTTTTGCAGTTTCACAGCTGTCACTTGCAACTCGTGCTACTGTTGTTTTGAGTAGGAAGGTATGAAATTCTTTTGGACTGCTGTGTCGCTAAGACTGTCTTCAAATAGGATTTCTTGACTTTCCAATATCATATCCAAAGTAGAAGAAAAATGTCAACTCATGGTTTAACCATAACCACACGCAGACAATTTTCTTCTAATTCCTACGGAGAGATATCTTATATCATTTCTAGTCAGCGTTCTTTGCTTGAAGGTGTTTTTTCATGGAAACTTTGGAGGAGACTTTCTGAACGAAGGTATTTCATTATTTCTTATTCATCATTCATCAACGTAAAATATATTTTAGTACGGGTATGATCGAGGGCAGTTACTCATCCGTTCAAGCTCAACCTTTGCTTGCAGTCACAAATACTCGCCAGCTAAGTCCAAATACTAGCGCACAGTTGACTTGGACTGCAGGTTTGGCTCCCGGTGTACTATTTGCATTTCAAAATTCACAAGACAGTGGAACTGCAACAGGCTCAATGAAACTTGGTATGTTGGACACTTCAGTATCTTTTGGATATAGGAAACTAGTGGGCCAGAATGGTCACTGGAAGGCTCGGGGTCGCTGGAGCATTCGTGGTTGGGAGTTGGAAGTTGGAATCGGCCGGGACTTGTTTTCCTATGAAGCTGCATGGTCCGTTAGTGTAAGAGTTGGACTAGACGGAATTATTTTGAAGTGCAAAGTGGGGCGAAGTGGTCATCAACTTCAGCTGCCAATATTGGTTGTGGCGCATCCGTCTCCATTGTTAGCGATAGCAACATCCTTAGTCACATCTTCCTTGTTTACATTAATTCAAAGAGGAATAATAGCTCCGTATCAGTACAAAATGGATGCAAGACGAAAGCAAAAGGAAAAGGAAGAAAGATTGGAGAAGAGAATGAAGGAGAGAAACGATGCGTTGACCGCATTAGAACTAATGAAGCCCGCTGTCGAACGCTGTCGCAGCCGAGAAGAGAATGTACCGGGAGGTGGTCTTATCATTATAAGAGCTTTATACGGATCAAGCAGGGAAATCAGTATTCTGTCGATTGATAGCACGCTAGAGGTATGCATTTTCTCGAGAATTCTATTTTTGTATATTGAAAAGGTTTCAATCAGAATACAGAGCAAGTTGCCGATGTATCAGACGCCCTTCAATACTTTGTGGAAGACTCCCGTTTGACCCTATACGCAACAACGAAGGCTAGACTCATGGGCTTTTGGGATCCTACCATTGATAGTGATGAGAAGAAAGTGTTGCATGTAAGATATGAATGGAAATTTCGGGTTTGAATTTGTAACTCTTTTTTTAAGATCTGGTATAAATTCAAGAATGCTCTCCACGAATGTGAAGTTGATGATTTCCTTCCAGTGGAATTGCCATTGCTGTCGCATCGAGTCGGAAGCTGCTGATGCGATTCTGCTCGTCATTGAAGAACTTCTTACAGTTCATCCATTAACAAGTTTCTACCCTTTCCTTTCCTTTGTGTGTTGAGAGATATGAAGTTTTGGCGCTGCTTGCTGGAATACGGTGTCATTGTCATGCTGTCTTTGTAGGCCTTCAACGGAGACTGTTGTCTTGAAGAATTAGACATACCAGAGTTTTCTTTATCGGACAATGTAGTATTTACAGTATCGTTCGTGGGCCCTGAGTTACTATTGTAGTTCAAAGAGTCTCTCTTGCTGTGAGTTTCTTGATGGTTATCTGTCGATAAATTTTGGCAACTGCTTCGTAGTCTTGAAGATGAAGATATTTCAGCCAAATCTATATCTTCGACATCAGATTCACTGAATTGAAAACTTTCAGGGTCCAAACAATTGATGTTCGAGTCTTCGAGGAATGCTGAAGTAGATGAGGCAATTGTTGTAGAAACGGATAAGCTTGAAGTTGTTTCTTGTTTGGTGAGTTCATACACAGTTATTTTCACAATTTTGTTTGCAATTTGCCATTCACAGTTGTTCATTCTCGAAAGTTTTTCAGAGAAATATGCACTAAGAAATGTCTTCATCACCGTGAAACTCATTTCAATCTTTTCGACATAAGACGGATAGTGCTTCTGAAGTTGTAGATATAAAAATCTAGACAGAAAGGAGAGAAAATGTATCTCTGTTAGCATCAGCAGCTTCATCAAAAAAAGGGAAAATTTCATGCAAGTTGCAGCTAATGTTACAAGGCACAATATTACTGTCTTCCATCTGCGGCTTTTTGCCATTTTGTTGAGCAGTTTGACTATTTCTACCAAGACCTTTCTCAAGGGTATTTTTGCTTTTCTTAAACCGTTTAACAAAGAAACCAAACATTTGTATAACACAGCAGCTGCTTGCCTAATAAATGATTTGAATAGCTTCATGAAGTTACCACAAACACTCCTTAGGTAACCATTCAGTTGCAAGATGGACTCATTCTTAGAAGTTGTTGTTTCACTCAGTCTCTTGCTTCTTCTACTTCGTAACTGTTGAGAAAACTCACTAGATGATGACTCTTGACATTTAAACAAATTTTGGTGATATTTCTTTAAAGGAAACGAGTCAAGTTTCCCTACAATAGCAGAGTTTGGTTGAGTTTCGTTTGTCACTGTGGATATACTATATCGGGCAGTATACTTGTTCGAGTTGTCAGAAACTTCTTTAGAGACTTGTTTCTTTGTGTCCGTTACTTTGAATTCTGGTATAGTATTATTCGTGATGATCTTCATTCAAAAAGCAAAAATTTAAAAATTGAAGCCAATCGATGAAACACGTCATCATCATCCCTAAGACTGACTCCCCATAATATTCCATTTCAACCTTTGTGAACAAAAGTTCGTTGAAACTGTGAATACAAACTAGATATTGATTGTCACTTGAGTCACAATTGTTGAGCTATTATCTACTATAAGAATTGCTGTTGTATTTGTGATTACAGAATATGTACGAAACTTGCACAAAAATGAAGAATAACTGACAATTTCACATATCCTCGATTAAAGCTATGAATCGATGAAATTTCCAAAAGTATACGACTACTCGCATGTAGGTTGTCGGACTTAAAATGGAACAACTTACTGTCATTTTGAATCTGCCACTGAAATATCAAAGCCTCTTCAAAGTATTAGTATCATTCTGCCAAACTTTTGGCTTCCATCTTCGAGTGAGACTGCTCTATCTCTCTCTCAGTTCTATCCTTCTCCATTACTTGTGTTTCTCGTTCCACAAGTCTGCGATTTTTTCGTATACTCGGCAAAGCACCTAAATCTTCCTCATCTGAATCTTCAAACTCACAAGGATGCTCTGTTCTTCTTTCCTTTTGCCTCACTGTTTCTCTGATATCAGCGTACTTGGTTTCTTCCTCGTCCAATTCTTTTTCGTGCAATCTCTCTAAACCCTTATATGAATTCGGAGTCTCTTGAAAAGGTACACTGGGTACAGGAGTTAAATGTCTGAGAATCTACAACAAATTGGACCAAAACTAAGATTTGAAGAAACTACTAACCTCGAATGTCCTCGCCTTTATGTTTTCAATGTATTCACGTGTGTTGCGATTCTCCATATTACTTGGATGGATTTGAATACGGAATTCCGGACCATAATATTCTAAGTACTCATTGTAAGGTATATCTTCTTGAATCTCCAGATTGAGCGCTCGGGAAGTCTCGTATGCCCAGCATCGTGCAACGTTGCGAATTGTATAGCCACCTCCACCTAACATCAGTATAGGAACATTGTATTTTTTAAAAAAATCGATACAGTGGCTATGACCAGCAATAGTTAGATTAAAACAGCCTAGACGGTCTCCAGAAAGCGAATCTGCGCCACCCTGTAAAACCACAGCTCCAGGCTGATACCATTCCTATGTTACATATAAGTAATGTGCTTATAACTTAAAGGATTTCCGATACCATCACTTTAGTCATAACTGCATCAAATATTTCTCGATGTGACTCGTCATCCATACCATCATAAAGCGGAATATTAAGGGAATAATATTTCCCTGGACCATAGCCAATATCACCAATATCTCCAGTTCCTGGAAAGTAGTCTCCAAATTTATGAAAAGAGCAAGTCATAACGCGATCAGTGGTATAGAAAGCTTCTTCTACACCATCACCGTGGTGAATATCGATATCAGCATAAAGAACTCTTGTATGGCATTTCAAAAGTTCTAGAATGCCAAGCACACAATCGTTAACATAACAAAAACCAGATGCTTCCGACATTTTTGCGTGGTGTAAGCCACCGGACCAATTAATTGCTATATCTGCTCGGCCAGAGTTCAACTCCGAAGCGGCAGCTAAGGACCCGCCTGCAGAAATCTGACAAAACTCCCATAAACCGTCAAAAACGGGACAATCTTCACATACGTTGACTTTCAAAAACAAAAGTCAAAATACTTGCTTTTTAATTTGTCCGTACTTACACTTTCTTATGCTTGAGTTCATATCCCAAACCTTTTCAGGACTGGCACTTTTCAAAAAATTGATATAACTGTCCGAGTGGAAACGAGTAATATCTTTTTCAGATGCTCGTGGAGGTCTCTATTATAAAGTAAAGCATAGGAAAAATCGTACACCATCCTTAACTGACCTGAACTGCCATATGTTTGAACATGCCATAAGCCGCAATCAAAGCGTGCGTCATTCTCATTCGATGAGGTTTCATAGGATGGCCTTGGCTATAGTAGTAATTTCCAACATCCGCTATACATCTTTAGGTTTGAATTCAAAAAAGTGTGGAAGGAACTCCTTACGGTCATAATAGTAAGATACTCTTCTCTTCCCGTTGGTCAACATTTTCGATCTTTCAATCAATTCGTCAAAACTTGAAAGAGGGATGAGCGGATCTTACACTTCCGTAAGAAGCGTCAATGAAAATGATGGAGACGAACTCTTCTCGAAAGCTGAGAAGAAGGCTAAGAGTGCCAAAGCTTCCGGGTTTCGAAGCATTCTTGGGCTGGGAGGCAACGCAGCTAAGGTGGAAGAAGCAGCTGAACTATTTGTGAAGGCAGGAAACACGTTTAAACTAGCCAAAGCTTGGCAGAAAGCAGGTGATGCATACATGCGTGCTGCAGAAAACTATGCCCAGCTTCCGGACTTAAGCTTCGAGGCAGCATCGAAGTTTGCGGACGCAGCTCGTTGTTTGAAAAATGTAAATTCCGAAGACGCTATCGTTGCTATGCAGAGGGCTATGGAAATGTACACGAAAGAAGCACGCTTCCAACAGGGCGCTAAAACTTGTCGTGAAATTGCGGAACTATATGAGACCATGGGTGAGACAAGTAAAGCAGCTGAGTCATATGAGCAAGCAGCTGATCTGTATGACGGTGAAGATGCCAAGAGCCATGCAAATCAATGTCACACAAAAGTTGCGGAGTTTGCTGCACTTGCTGGAGACTTTAACCGTGCTATTGATTTGTTTGAAAAGGTTGCCACCGTATCTCTTGAAAACAAGTTGCTTCGGTATGGTGCCAAAGAGTACCTGCTTCGAGCTGGGCTTTGTAGAGTTTGCCTTGGAGATGAAGTTGGAGCTTCACGTGCGTTAGAAAAGTACAAGTCTTTGGATTCCAGTTTCAACGACAGTCGTGAAGCTAAGCTGCTCGAAAGAGTAATCTTAGCAGTTCAAGAAAATGACGAAGAAGCATTCACAGATGCCGTTGCAGAGTATGATTCTTTATCGAAGCTTGATGCCTGGAAGACTTCGATCTTATTGAAAATTAAGAAGAACCTAAAGGCTCAGGATGAAGATTTGACGTAACTTTCATTACAGGGAGTCATATGAAACGGTTTCAAAATATCTTAATTTTTCATGTATTGTATCTTTTTTGTTAAAGGTTTTTTTTACTTTTCGACTAGATAAAGTGCCTTTCATGTATACAGAAAAGTGTCACTGGAAAAGCAACTATTGCGCTTTGCCTACCCAATTACGGCTTTAAGATGAAGTGTCAAGAACGAATTCAAATTTGTTCTCCGAAATTGTGGAATTTCAGTGAATGATTCAACTTCGAAGACGTACCCACAAACAGAATGAGTTTGAGCATAACTTGTTTACAGAGCGTAGAATTATCGAGCAAAATAAGAAGGGTGATCTTGAGCACTCTCAGCAGGTTGGGAGTTTATTAGAGTTGACAAAGGCACTCGAAGTAGAAGAAAGAGCGAGTGGCGTAGCAGAAAGAAAGTTGCAGAATGTTGTGAAGCCTACGAAACTATATAACCACAGCTCAGTTGAAAGAGTCGAAAAGCCTCGCACTGGCTTAGCATACCTGTTCGTAATCTTACTTGCTGTCAGTGTGTTTTATTCAAGGCAGACTTTAAGGTATCAGAGATTTGCAGAGTTAACACTTCCAACTTCGACCAAGAAGAACTTGAAGCAACCTGAGATAGCAGTCAATATGCATATTCAGTTAACCGGTTTACGTTGGGAAGTTCCCCGGCATTTATTCAAGAGAGAGACAGATTTTTTCAAAAGACGGAAAGTTGTCTTTGTTGCAACCTCTGGGAGAACGGGAACAGGTTTTCTATCCAAACTTTTTTCACTCACGGAAAACACTGTTTCTCTTCATGAGCCTTGGCCACGTTTGGAAGGAAGAGACTTGGAGAAATCTTTATTGCAGAAGGGAGCAGCAGAAAGCTCAAAAAAGGAACGGAAGTTGAAGAAAGTTAGACAAATAGAACAGATTTTGTCTTCAAGTTCTCCCACTACCAGTTATGTCGAAACGTCTCACATGTTTATCAAAACGATGGCAGACTTTCTACTCGACGAGCTTGCTTCATCTGAGAAATTTTTTATTTTAATATTACGACGGAATCTTGTCGCCACCATAAATAGCCAATATACACTTGGTTGGTTTCAACCTGCTCACAACGGATATAAGAAGTGGTACTATGGTATTCACGATGTTTCGGAGGAAAGCAGAGTACTAGTTCCCGATCGGCCTGAAAGTGAATATGACGTTGTGGACAAGTTGATAGGCTACAACCTTGATATTGAACTTCGAATTCAAAAGTTAATTTTGTATTTGAAGTCGCAGCCTCAGAAATATTGTCATGTGCATATTATTCCGGTGAACTTGGAATCTTTCAACTCAACGAGTGAAATTTTGGACTTTTTTAAACAGACAGAGTTCACTATCGAACAGGAAAAAATTCCATGGATCGAACAGTTGCCTCGAAATGAAAGAGTACATCTAAAGCAAAAACGAAGGCTGGAACCTTTGCCTGAAAAATGGTTAACCGAACGTGTTTATAAATTTGTAAAGAACTATCAACAGAAAGGACTAGTTAGTATACCAGTATCTCGTCAATTTCTATCCAACCTTTAATATTCTCAAGAAGATGAAGAAAGAAATTGACGTGCTCTTTCTATTTCTTCGGAAACCGTTGGGAATAGAACAGGCTCCGGATAATCACTTCCAAGAATAACTTGGAACTGATTTTGCTCTTCTTCTGAAAGAAGATAAGGCTCATGACAAAAAGGAGGCGGGAGTAAGACGAGTTGATTGAGCCATTTTTTCACATAGAAACCATCCGGATCATATTTGTTTGCCTCTTCGATAGTGTCGACTTGTATACTTTCAACGCCGATCTGTTTCTTCTCATAGAGATGATACCAATAACCCCAATTGATGACTGGGTCATGATCAATCAAATAATGTTCAAAAAATTCGGCACCAAGTTGCCATATTCCATCAAGTTCGTGAACAAGAAAGGAAGATACGTTCAACCTTCCTCGGAAGCTTATATAACCAGTTGTAATAAGTTCCTTTATATGAGCGTCGATGTAAGGATAACCCGTACGTCCCTCTAGCCACGTCTGAATTGCCTGGTTGCAAATCGTTTCGTAAGGTGTCGCACTTTGTTTATATAAAGGAAACTCGGGGGCGTCCTCGTTGACTGTTCTATCACGAAAAACAGCCGAACCCTCTTGAAGACAAAGTAGATAAAGGAAATCCCGCCATAAAAAGCGTTTCAACCATAAGTTGGCAACTTGACTGTCCATGTTTTTCATATAAGAACGATAACCTTCCCAGTACACTTGCCGTACAGAAACACAGCCAATTGAAATCCACGGAGAAAGTTTTGTGGACGAGTCCATAACACCGGAGTAGTTTTCAAGATCGGCGATAAGTTGTAAGCCATTCTTCTTCACAAAATAGTCAGTTAGACGTTCTTTTGCAGAGTCCTCTCCACCCCGAAAAGGATATACTGCTCGAGGTTCAGGAAATGGCCATTCATAGGGTGTGCATAAATTTTCAACTCCCAAGTCATTCACCAAATGAGGTAAAGGTATAGCAAAACTTGGTTTGTAACCAAAAGGTAAAGGTTTTAAAAAGGGACGTTGACTGTTATCCAACTCAAAGATCTTAGGCAAACCTTTGGATATGACACTGTTGTAGAATGTCTCAAAACTGTGTTGATATTCATTGACAATCAATTCGTCAAAAGACAGTAAAGTGCAATCCCATACAAAACAGGCATTCAAATGCAACTCTGTCGCAACTTGTGATACTTCTGAACAGCAATTTATAAGATAAATAACAATGAAAGTCGACTACTTGCCTTGTTCATATTCTTCTTCCTCTGGACTAATCATTTTCGGTGCAACGATATGGTTTATGCTGTATTTTGCACATAACTCGCGAATCACTTCGGCTGCTGTTCCAACCTCGACAAGCAAATCACTGAAAAGACCTCTAAGGTTGTTTTGCAGCTGCTCTACGCTTTCTTTGACAAAAGAATATCGGAAGGGTCCGCAACGTTGTTGTTTAAGTCTATTACGGACCAAAGAACGTTTGTCAAAGACATAAAGTGGTAAGACTCTATCGCTTATCAACAACTCAATCCAACAAAATCAAGACATAACATACGCTTCTGCAGTATTCGCTAAGTCCAGACAACTGTTATCTGATAGACGAAGATTATTTCGAAACCATAAGATCGCTGTGCCGCCATTCAAGCTTTCTGGGACACGATGAAGGTCGCCTCTTATTTTCGAATACAACCTGAAAACTTTCGCTTCACGAATCTGCTTTCGCCAAAATAAAGATGAGTTTCCTCTAGTAAGCTTTACATAAGTACTGCGTTTTTGAAAGGACGAATAGCCTTTGATATTTCGAAAATAATAGTTGTCATATTTGCAGTTCAACGTTGCAAAGGCCGACATTGTAAAACTTTGACTATCTCTTTTGAGACAATCTGTTTGTTCTGGGAAAAACCAAAATCAAAAGAAAGGTTATAGGATGCTATTCACCAAGTCTTTAAGAATTCAAACACTATTGAGTTGACCTAACAGATAGAATAGACAAACCAAGTAGGATTCAACTAGCCAAGTAACAATTTGGATATGCAAAATGACCAAAGTCAGAAATGAGTATTCATTTTTATAAGATATGAGTTTCATCCAGAGAATTTTAAACAGAGTGTGTCCAAGTTAAAACCTTCCAACTGAAAAAACACTACCTGTCGCGCTACTTTCCCCAAAAACATATCAACTACGAGAAATATCTGCCAACTGCTCCTTTTCCTTTTTGATTTCTTCTTCTATTTTCTTCTTGCGAAGTCTTTCAATCTCTTCCGCAGAAAGAGAGTCCAGCTTTTGTTCTCTAAGCTTCTGCAATGCCTTTTCTCTTGCCTAAAAAAAAGTTCTTATTGAACTATGCGAATAATTCTTCCTCCTACTTGACGATCCTTCACTTCTTGAAAAGTACGCCTAATTCTAGCCTCTTCCAGTTGTGCTGCTCGTTTTTTCCACAAAAGGTGTCCATACAAGGTAGCTATGTCGTATTTAAGCAATATTTCTTCCAGCTCGTTATCTTACCGAAAGTCACGACGTAAGCTGCAGTGGGATAAGGATTTGCTTCAACAGATTCCTTAACTTCAAGAAATTTTCTAAAATAACTTTCAACGACAAAGCGAAAGTGACACTGTATCATTATCATACCTTTTCATAGAGTCCCACACAACACCACTTCTAATATCCGCTTGAAGCTGTGGAAGACGTTCGAATCTCTGCAACCACTGAAAACTCTTATTAGTTGGGTCGAATATTTTTGCACTGACCTACTCTGTTTGTAAATGAATGGAATACTTCTTTCCAAACGCTACCTTCCGAGTTGGACTCCGAAGTGCTCATTCTAACTTTTCCCAATCAGAAAAGAATATCGCTGTGTCTAAGACTTTCCAAAGTTTCTTGACAGTCAGAATTGTAATGACACGTTTTTTTTCATACTTGAAAAGTTTAAGGTCATTTGATTTTTACTTATTTGCTAATATTATCATTGACTGCTGTGGTAGAGCTTTCTCAAAGACGGAGATAGCAAGTTCGTATCTTCGTCTTCAACCCTGGCAACTTATTATTCTCTTCGTGTTATTTCCTTATGCTACGATGTTATCTATTGAGTTGAAATTTCATCTAGAAGGGGCAAAAGGAAGATAGAATATTGTAACGAAAGGTCAAGCTTGCAGCTCAACTAGTATCTTTCCGTTTCGCTTTCAAAGATGTTCCTAGTTTGGATTTCATTGCATATCTACCATCCGATCTCAGGATTTGTGAATAATGGTGTATACAAAAGGAATTAGCCTGTTTCAAAACAACTTTTTACGGGTTTTGCAAACATTTCTACTGCACGCTGATTCGTGAAACAACAAGTATGCGACTCGAAAAGAAACTGCACAGTATCTATCCACGAAAACGATATTACAAAATATTCTACTTTGAACGTATTATAATGATTCAATTGTTGTTCAACGCCCTTGGATGAACAGAAGTCTTAAGAGAATTCTTCGACCCCGAAGAGTTCATCCATAGACTTCCTTCGTTCCAAGACCTTTTCGCAAAGGGTATCTGTGTAATTTTGGAATTGAGTACAACTGTCAAACACTATATTAGAATCCCACAAACCTTGACAAAACGTGTTTGGATTACAGAGTTATATATTAAGGGATCCTTCCCATGGAACAATTCACTAATGAAGTATGTCAAGCACTTATTTCTTGCTTCTTTGTGACCACTCTATTTTTCATGATTAGAAGCTTACAGTAATATATTACCAACGATACCTTGGTGCTGATTCCTCCCGTGCTTTTATCTGTTCCATAATCCTCCGGAATGGCCTTTCCAACAACTGCTAGAGGTGGAGTCCTAGTCATCCCTGTTATCATCTATTCAAGTTAAGTTCATTTCAGCACTATGGACGCACACAAACCATTTGCATTGCAATATCTTCACAGTTCATGTGTTCGTCAATATACTTATGGAATCTTTCGGGAAGAATGCATGAATACCAGAACAGGAAGTCACTCTTCATAAAAATGAACTTCGTCAACATTATAGAATATCTTTGTGCATGGATTAAAGAACGTTCTTGGAGAAAGGAATAGAGACGTACCTCCTGAAGGTCCGAAACTTTTTCATGGGTTCTGCAACTAAATATTCCCACTCATTGGATGTTGTCCTCCGATGAAATCTGGGAAATGCTCCCACCAAAGAATTTGGATGACTCTTCCAAACCTCGAAAGTAAAATCGATATCATCAGGCTCCACATAAACATCGTCATCACATATAAGGACACTCTAAAATTATGACATAGGTTTTCAAAAGTTTTCTAATACTAGATGCAATATACAACCTGCGTCTTTAGACCAGGGATAGGATTGAATCTGTTATTTAGAGAGTCATATTTTTGAGAAAGAAATACTACTGGCACTGAACCAACACGGAAATCATAAGGAGCCTAGTAAACGCTATAGCAAAATCCAAACATTTTAAACACCAACCTCAATGTTCGGGCTATGCCAAACGACGTATATTTTATGTACTTTTCGACACCGACTGTAATGAGTAATCAATCTTTCTAATAGCTTCTGTCTGTTATAGGTTGAAATGACAACGGAAAATTTGTTTTGAATCCTAAAACGCGGTGTCTATAAAGTACCAATTAGTAAAAAAACGTTACTTCAAACTCTCTTACCAAATTGCGTTCATATTCTTGTTCGCAGAGATGTTTTACTCGGTCTGACATTTCCCACGAGAGTGCCTTTCCAAGGATTTCTTTGGAAATTCGCTCCATCTGAAATAAAGAGTTAAAAGAATACCTTCCATGGTTATTGCCTTACTCTAACCCAGGCATAGTAGCTTCTCATTTCTGAATTCTTCTCCCAGTCTTTGTGTCCAGAATAGTAGAAATTCCAAGGCTTTGTCTCACCAGTAAAATGGAGGACCTAAATAAGATAAGAAAGTGATGAGCGTCCTCCAAAATTACCTTAATATCATCTTTCACATGTCCCCACATAATTGTATCACGATACTATACATATGATTGCTTAAAGAAATTTCCACAAAATCGACTTACCTTTAGCAACACATTGTACTTCAGTGGAATATGTCTAAAATAAGTGAGCTTCAAACAACCCAAAAATTTTACAAAATACCTGTCCTTTCTCTGACTCCATTCGTTGCCGAAGAACCAGTTTAGAAAACCTTGATCTCCCACATTGTAGCTAGAAACGTTCTTGTACACAGCTTTCATATTTCGAAATGTTGTTTCATTAGGTTGAATCACCTATTTGCTTAATTAGTATCACTACTTTAAGCTATGCAATAAGGTACCATAATGCCGGAATTAAAAGTATCCGGGTAAAGGTCAGCACAAGCGCTCAATTCATCAAATTCTACGAACAGATTATCGATATTTTGCATTACAAGCATATCACCTTTAACGTTATTTTCAAATTCATTGTTACCAAAGACTGCTTACTATCCATGTAAACTACTTTGTCATAATTCAATAAATTCCACAGATGCAGCTTTGAATAGCGACAAGGTTTGTTATCTCTCAAACGAGACTATGCAAACAGTCATGAGAACAAAAACCACTCAACATCTACACAAACCTTGGTCAGTGTGAAAGGATATTCCAATGGAGTAACATCGAGGACAATGGATCCTAGCTTTTCTAGCTCCTCTCGTCCTTCTAGGCTTAACTGTGGAAGGACAAGAACCACGATGGGGAAGCTAGTATTTGTCTTTTCAAAAATAGATAAATGAATCGAAATCATTTTTATGAGATAGCATACAAACCATTTTCAAGCTTTGTAACCATGCTCGTGTCGCTGGGAGCATAACATCGTCACATAGCAATGTGGCATAAGCATATCGACCTTTAATCTAGCCTTTCACATTTGAAAAGTTTATAGTATATTAAAAACTACCTGTTGCGGTATTCCTTTCTACAGAAGAATGAGTGACTTCCGAACTCTTTGCAGTGACGTATTTTTTAGAAGTTGCGATAAGCAATGCTCCAATAAAAATTATGGACAGATTAGCATAGGTTCTCACTTTTTTCCTACGGATTGGATCCTGAAAGCCAACTCATTTGCCAAATAATCACGGAGTATATTAAATTTACCTGAAAGACCATCTTGATATTGAACTGGGTCCATCGAGAAGTAAGGAAGTTGAAGAAAAATAGCCTCCTGAAATAGTCCATGAACAGATTCCATACAAGTCTCGTAAGTCCTTCCGATAATAATAAAGCATTTTGTTTTTCCAGATCCACTGGCGCCATCACAAAGAATAATGGTAGTCAGAATTTGGCAAAAGTATCGTTTATCAGTAAAATGGTGGCGCCAATTCGGATAGAAAAAATCACTATGGACAGTTGTATTTTCTGTGCCCTTTATTATGCGAAATAGAATTACAGGGACAATGAGACTAGGAAATTTTTCGTTCATAATGACTTTCTCAACGAATAAAGAAACTCTCCATCTCTGATAGCTTGCACTGCTTTTCAGCAGTTCGATAAAAGCGAGAAGTCTCTATAAGAATGTAGGCATTTTTTGTTTGCCGAACCCCAAATGTTACACTGTCAGCTAACAGAGCCTGAATAAAGTCACTGAAAATAAAAACGAAACAAGCAACTCTGTTGCTACAGCT
This sequence comes from Galdieria sulphuraria, assembly GCF_000341285.1. Lineage (NCBI taxonomy): Eukaryota > Rhodophyta > Bangiophyceae > Galdieriales > Galdieriaceae > Galdieria > Galdieria sulphuraria. Next base: position 29,038 of record NW_005178470.1, read on the forward strand.
GCTTCGGTCTCCGTTGTGAGAAAAAACAAAGGAAGTTACATGCCGTTCAAGAAATGCTCAACAGAAAGTTAGATTTGCAAAAATAAAAGAGCAACACTGCTTAGCCTTGAGATAAACTTCGTTCCTACATATCTGAAGGACCAGGAATAATTAACAAAACAACTGCATATATATATATATATATTTCAATCTTTCTTGTTGGAAATATCAAAACTGCTGGGTCTATTGGCTGAATAACCAACTTGACACAAGTGCAAGAAACAATCACAGAAAGTGAGATTTCGGATTACTGAATCTAGATAAACAAAATTTGTCTATACATTCCATCAATTGAACCATTATGAAATGGAATTTGGATTTGGATAGAATATCCTTTGTAGCATGTCGATGGAAATCGGTCCTGACTTTGACAAAGGAGAAGGTTTGGACGACTTGGAAAGCTTAAAAAAAGAGGCATACGAAGCTGGCTTGTCTAGCTTTTTGGAGCGGGTTCTTGCCTCGTCAAGGAAACAAGTGAGCGCCGATGTCAGTGAAGTCGAAGGGGAAGTTGACAAACTCAGTACTCAGTTGCAAGATATCGTTTCCAGGAACTACCGAGATTTGTTGCAAAACTATGATCAATCGGTGTCATCGTCGTCTACTTTAAGGAATCTTCAGGAAGTGCTGGGAAAAGTCTCTCAGAGTTTTCCATTATTCGTAGACAAGAGTATTGAAGCGTTGAAAGTCTTGAATCTATCACAACAGGAACGAGAAAGTTATTCTAGTGATGTTTCGGATATTTACGTAAATGACCTTATCGAGTTACCTTCTCTTGTTGTGTCTCTGATTCGAGCGGGAGAGATCGAAGCCTCTGTAGAAATGATAGAACACTCTCGTCGACTTAACCTTCTTATATCTGGTTCTAGAATATTGAATGACGTTTGTTACAGGGTAAAAGACATGCGACTACTAGTTGTGTCTTATATACTCCAACGGTTGAGGTCAAAGACTTCTCTCAGTGAATGCCTCCGTTTGATAACTCTTCTTAGAAGGATTACGTCTCTTGATGAGGTAGTTTTGCGTCTTTTGTTTCTTTGTTGTCGGTCGCATTGGATGCTTTCCTGTCTAAAGGGTTTTTGCAATCCCAAACCGCAGAGTCTATTCGCACAATTCAGTGACGAGTTCAGAATTCGTACGCTAGAAACTACGACGCAGTATCATGCAATCTTCACTGATATTGCGAGTCGTGATACCATTCACGATGATTTTATAAATCTATGGATATCGTTTTATTTGCAAGTAACTAAACGGCATTTATGCAACATAACTGATGGAGGAACATTATCGTCCTTAATCCAACAAGCAAACTACTGTGGCGAGTCTCTGAGTCGTATTGGGGCAGATTTTCGGATGCTGCTCTGCATTCCATTTGAAGAAGCCAGCGTGCTACTTTTCTCAAAGTCTTTGCAGGAGGTCTGTTTTCTACGAAATTGCATTTATTGTACTTATTGTGTCTAGGCTTTGTTAGCGTTTGAAACAATGTTAGAAAGCTTCCAATGGTATCCTTCAACGTCTTCCCTGAAGTTAACGGAGAGCACGGGTCAGCATGACATTCCTGGCGTATCTCTTCCTTATCAACTTCTTGAATTTCCACCTTTATCAGTTCTCTTTAATGGTATTCTCAGTGCATTGAATGAAATACGTCAAGTAGTTTTCAACTCTCAAAAGAAAACCTATGCTGAGCTGTTACAAAATACATTTTATGAAGCAGCTGCAGTGGTTAAAGACTTTGGAGGTAGCAGAGGTTCACTTTTACCCAACTCACAGCGTGAATACTTTGGAAAACTATGCGAATATTTCTTAGAATATTTGATACCAAAGTCTATTGAATGTCTACAGTTGTGCCTTCAGACGACTGTAGATATTGAAACAGACTTTATACGAAGCTTGTTGGAACTGGAGATTTCCAACTTAAACGATGAGGATATCAAAGAAATGTAATATCAATGAATATCAGAAGAATTCTTTATCATCTCTAAAAATTTTCGTTCTACCAGCTTGGCAAAATCTTTATCGAGACCTCGGATAAAGAGAGTATCTATCGCCTCAAGAACATCAGCATTAGAATCGGAAAATTTTCGTGCAAAAAAGGCTCCCGAACATCTTAAAGCTTTTCCAATCAGCCACCATTTATCATCCAAAGTGAACGGTCGAGCTCCTGAGTTGCCTAGTTGGGGATGCCACCACAATATGAATCTCATTGTTGAGTTGATATGCGGAAAATTATCTTGTTGTGCTTTCAACAGTGTACAGAAGAAATGTTCATCAGATGCTAAAGAATGAGCAAACTTGATCAATAACTCTTTAGAAATAACGCTTCGAATGATATGTTCGACAAGTTCATTGGAAAGGATCATCCATGCTTCACATTTTGAAAATGAAAACCAGGAAGCATTTGCTAATGGGTGCTTAGCACCTGGAGGAACAGCTTCTAGTAACTCGAAGCCGCCAGGATTGTGAGGAACGTCGAGTTCTTCGTAGAGAGCGGGATCAAAATGCAACTATGTGGTGTTTAGTATTAGATGAATTAACCATTCAGTGAGAAATCTTACGTCTGACAGACGATTTCTCCATTTATCGGAGTTTCCATCGATCCACATGAAATTTGGACGTGGATGCTTTTGCTTGGCGTGACCTAAGATCCTCCTTATTTGTGACTGTGATAGAAGGGGATAGTCACTTCCGGAAAGATTAATAAAGAAATCCCAATGACTTGATTCTGCGAGAGCTTCCATTCCAGCTATTGTGTTGAGCACCATGGATATACCCATGTAGGAGACATACTTCCGCGGAATGACAATGATGTTGGAAGGCAACGTCAAGTTTGTTCCTGCTGAAACTCTAGTGATGACCCTTGCTATCTCTCTTAGAGTCCAAGTTACTAGTTGATCTTCTATTTTCTTATCAAAGTGGATGGCGTACAAGTTATCTTTGTGATACAAGACTCGCATTAGCCTACTTAAAGTGGCAACGTTGCTGGTTGAGACTTGAATAAAGTAGCTGATATTGGCTTCTGTTCCTATTTTATTGTCTTCCTCCACTACCTCGTGCAGACGATTTTTAAAACTTTCGTTATATACAGCGTGCATCATATCGGAGAAGGAAATTTTCGGAACAAATAGATCTCCATCGCTTTCACAAGAAAAAAAATCTCGAACCCAAGTTATGGCCTCGTCTGGAAGTTCAGAAGCTGTAAATATTGAGATGTCTTTCTTCAGGTTCGGGCTGTTCCAAACCAAAAGTGAAATACAAAGCAGCACGAACAACCGAATGAAATTCATCAGAATGAAATTATATTTGTGGATTGCGTCTTGTCACGGAATTGTTGAATGACGGAAGTTGCTGAGGAAAGTTTTGACTTTCTTGTTATGATAATGGTTGATTATTTTCTGGGTAATGATGAAAAGCGCAAAAAAGTAAGCTTGAAAGACGATCTTTCGACAAGGCGCAAGGTGGAAAGACTGGAGGCCATAGGAAGAGATATCGGTAGAAGATGGCTGGAGAAATTGTCTGAAGGCACTCCGCACTTTTCGACTGAACTTGATAAGGTCAAGTTCATATGTAAGGAGTTTTGGATAGCTACCTTCCAGAAACAAATAGATAATTTGAAGACGAACAACAAGGTATTTATTTTTATGTTAAAGTAAAAGAGTATACCGAAGATATCTTTATCGTATAGGGTACTTATGTTCTTAGTGATAAACGTTTTCGAAGTCTCTTACACGTATCAGAGACACCTGACGCTATCGGACAGCTGGAGGATTATATCATATTTCCTTTGGGTATTATAAAGGGAGCTTTCGAGAGTTTAGGAATGAACTGTGAAGTTTATGGAGATTGTTCTAGTGCACCGAGTTGCATTTTCACCGTCAACTTGAAGGAACAAGAGTAGGTTAGCTGAGCCAAATGATTCCTCGTAGTTCCTCCTCAAAGCTTCTGAAGCTTACGGGAATACAAGAGTGATAATCCACAAGGAAATATAAGGAATAGCATGAACAAAGTGCAAAGAGTCATTCTGAGATAACACATATATAAATAGTCATCCAAAAATTGGATTTATTTTTCATGGAAAATGATACTGATGAAGAATTAACTAAGCTCTTTGAGCAATATATAAACAATTATAGAGAGTCAGGCTGGTGTATAGAACAACAATACCTACAGATTATAAGAGTGTTGGGTAATGGTGCTAGTGGAACAACGTATGAGGGAAAATATAGAGAAGCTAAAGTTGCGGTGAAGGCTTATTCTGCAAAGATATTGAAAGAGGACTTTGTGAGCGTTCGAAACGAGATGGAATTACTAGCGCGCTTGTCACACCCAAACATTATTAAATTCTATGGTATATGCTTCATGAAGAACCCGTTCGCAGCTTGCCTAGTGACAGAACTTGCACCTCACGGAGAACTTGGAAAGGCTCTCTATCCGAAGTCCGGTATCAATCTATTTTCAAGGTTAGGTCAAGACATCAAGTTCAAAATTGCCATTGGAGTTGCGCGTGGGTTGCAATATCTTCACAAAAATAAAGTAATACACCGAGATGTGAAACCTGCCAACGTGTTGCTTGACGAGCAGAATGAACCGAAACTTACCGATTTTGGATTTTCAAGACTGGTTGACTACTCGGGGAGAATGACTGGAGAGACAGGTTTGTTTCTTTTCTGAATTGATGACTTCATGTAACAACAGCAAACAGGTTCGTATAAATACATGGCTCCTGAAGTGATGCGACATCAAAAATATTCTGAGAGCGCAGATATTTATAGTTTTGCTGTAGTGATAAATGAAATGTTTTGTGAAGAGCCTCCATATAGGTTGGTTGTTTGCATTTTTCTAATATTTTGAATTTACTTGGTTGTGTAGATACTTACTTCCAGTTCAGGCCGCGATTGCAGTTGCAAAGAAAGGAGCTAGACCTAGTACAAAGAAGATAAAGAACGACATTTTAAAGGGCATGATTGAACGTTGCTGGTCAGAAGATCCTGCTGAACGACCTGATTGGGAAACAGTAATTGATAGTCTGCAACAGGCGGAGGTGTATCAAAAGAAGCCAACATCGGTTTTTGAAATGTTCAGAAAGAAGTAGAAACTATAGAGATACACGTTTTCTTTAAAGAACATTATTCAGAGAAAATAAATTCACGTTGACAAGCCAGAAAGTTATATCTTTGGACTTTGTTATTCTGAAAAAACGGTGTAGACAGAGATATAACATTATCTAGACAAACTTCAGAATATACGAATATTCTACATGGACCGAAACAGCTAAGAAGAAATATGGCTGAAATTATCATTAAAGTTACTTAGTTTACGATTACTCTAAGATACGATGATTATTCAGTATTGACTGGTGATGTCGCACTCTCTTGTTGGGCATTGAATAACAACTCAAACGACTCTTTGGAAAAGTGCAGAACGTTTCGCTTCAATCTTTTCCACTGTGCACGAGACATTGGTTTTTGTAACCAGAGCTCGACAGGATTCTTGTAACTCTTGCATTTCGAATGTTTCTTATCCATATTTCTGGTCAAACAACAGCGCAGATCACTCTTGCGTTTGTTCGAATGTGGAGCAAGATCATAGGTTGAATAATCTCGTGCCAAATAGATACGACCTTTGGAATAAGCGCTACTAGCCTCAGCGGATAAAGCCTATAGAGAAACCGTAAAAACCAGGAAATAACTATAATACTACACAACTTACTACAACCGAATTTGTATCGTCATCATTATCATCTCGAAAATTTGGACCAGATTTCAATAGGTCTTCATTCATTCCTATACCATCAGACCTGTAGAAGTTGGTTTCATATCGACTGCTGAAGTGAGTTAACACCAGTGTTCTCGCTTCAAGAGATGTTGCAAATTGCCCTGAATAAAACTTAGAAACTTGGACCACCGAAACCTTCTACTAACCTGCCATTTTTGCTGTAGAATGAAAAGACTCAACAGCCTTATCCTTCAGAGCTTCTGAGAAAGTAGCTTCATGAACAAGCACATCACATTCTTTGGCAAGATTAAGAAAATTCGAGGGATCACTAGTGTCACCAAGAATCAAAATACTCCGAGGAATGCGATTTCCACACATCCCTGCAACAGATTTGGGTCGAAAAACTGGAAATTCATTAAAGACTGCTCTATTTGCAAAGTTTTCCATGGAAGCTTCAACCTCTGAGAATTCTATCGGATCTCGACGACTTTTAACCTTAACGGCTTTGCAGTTTCTCAACATGTTAAACTGTTTTCCACGAACTCCAAGACAATAAGCATATTTCGTATCTATTTTGTCTTCTATAGAAGATATATCCCAGTCATTGATACCATATGACACAGTAAAGTGTTTCCTCGCAGTTTTATGGCAATCGGATGAGTACTGTGTCAATTCCTTAAAGAAATAACCCCAGCAAGGTACTCGATGCTTTATAGGACGTGCTAAAACCTGTACTTGAAATAATTCATCGACATAGAGTTTCCAACATTTCTCTTCTGTATCCATTTTGACATCTTCCCCTACTATTTCTTCACAATGCTTTCCAGGCAACTTATCCAAGAAAGGTAAATAAGTTGCTGATGTTTGGTTCTCTTCTAATAAACATTCAGGAACATACCACGGCTCCACATGATCAAAATCTTTATCGCTTGGAATTAACTCATGAACACAAAACCAAAAACCTAGAAAAGTATTTTGAAGAGCAGTGCGTAGAAACAGGCGAAGTCCTTGGGGACCAAAAATATGCAAAGTTGCACTTCTCTTTATGCGACGCATATATCGTTGCTGATGTTGCGTATAAAAACCGATCTTTTCCATTAAAACAGGGAGACCCCACACATGATCACCGTGTAGATGCGTGATGAATATTCCTTTCAAGTTTCTAAACCCATATATCGAGTGCCATTTCGCCTCAATAAGTCTTGTCAACGTCATTTCGCCACAATCAACCAAAAACAAAGCTTCCGGTATACAAGGTGTTTCATGAGAATTTTTCACGTCGGACTCGTTTCCTTTTCCTACGTTAAAAGGACAGCGAATTCTAAGTGCCACAGACGATACATTTCGTTGAAGTGTCGGAAGTGCTGAGGATGTACCAAGAAAAATCAGTCTCCAGTAACCAGGAGGAAAACACAGTCTTTCTTCTCTTGTTGCAAAGGAAACAAAACCACGAAGAGCTTCCAACTTTTCAAGAGTATCTTCTTCCGAACTTCCTTGGGAAATCTTCTCTTCTAACACATTCTTTAGGTTTCTAGCGTCTTCTAAATATGCTTCGAAACTAGGTGGCTCCGAGTATCGAAGACAACCAGTTGCCTTCCACTCCCCATTAACCCAGTCAAATACTGCAGAGGCTTCGCTGTCTTCATAATCTCTTAAGAGGCTTGCTGGCTCAATAAAGCGGGGTTTTTCGTCTGACTCACTTGACTTACCACGAAATTCTAACTGTTCATCTCGGAATTCCTTCCAAAAAGTGTCCACTTCATCGTTCGGCTGCCACGACTGAAGCTTCCGAATATCTGGAAAATCTCTATATACAAACTTGGAAGGTGGTTTTTGAAAAGCTGGACCCTCTAAAATGGTGTATTCCTCTTCTGTCGAACATGCCAAAAGGCCAAAATGCGTTCTGAGCGAAAAAAGTCTAACGGTGCCAACCTTACAATACAGTAGGGTCTTGGAAAAAACTAGTAGTTTCAGTCTAAACTTTGTACAACACGACCTACAATACAAAAAGTTTTTTCTAACATGAAAATGAGATGCTGCAAAAGAAACTCTTTGGCAATAATCGGACTTCATATAACAAACCCGAATGAAATATACTAAATCGGATTCGTTCCAAGAAGGGTCTACACACCTTTTAAGCATGTTTCAAGAACCAAGTGAAGAGTCGGAAGAAAAAGACACTGTGGATATTGTACAAAGTGTACAGTACTTGGATATTTCCGATGACTATTTTGGAAGACCACAACAGCAACCTTTCTTGAAACCTTTGAACTTGGAGAGCTCGGGGAGCCTTTCAAATTACGGAAATGTATTTGAACATCTCTTTGTTACTCCTTCATATAACCAGATGAACAGACTTTCGCCTTTGACTTCTCAACTTGAATTGTCCGAAAACCAGAGTAGAGCTAATAGTAGTTGCACGAGGTCTTCGACGAGAAGTGCCAGTGAAGAAGAAAGATATAACCAGGTTGAGCATAAAATCACCTCGTGGCTCTGCCAGTTTATTTCGAATATAGCAAGACGCCTATTAGCTCTCTGTAGAAACAAAAGTTTCTTGGTTTCACTGCGAGGTTTAGTTGGCTATTTCTTGTTGTCCATTTTTGTTTTTGTTCCGAGTTTATATAATGACGTTTATGGTCCTTTGGCAATTGAAATGTTTCTTCTTACTGTCACTTTTGGCTATGAAGAGCTTGCCTTTGGATTTATCTCTCTAGGTGCACTGCAATCCACAGCCGCATTGATACTTGCTGCTGGCTTTGGCGCACTGGGAGCATATGCAAGTAGTGAAAGCTACGTGATCACCTTTTTCATAGCCTCTATTGGTACTCTTTTGTTCACTGTATTGCATTCAGACAGTAGAATGTCGTTCATTTCCAGTATGGGTGAAATGTATTTTGTGTTTAATTTATTAGACAGCCATAGTGGAAATAATAAGAAGGTCTTTACTTATTTTTATGAGACGATTATTGGTGCGATATTGGCACATGTAGCTTCTCTTCTCGTAGCGGGGCTTCTGTTTCCAACTTCAGCTACTTCCGAAATGAAGCTGTGTATAGGCTCTTCTCTAATTGGTGCAGGAAGTTCTTTGAGTAAATGTGCTTCCTTGTTGCTTACTCCATATGTGGATGAAGTTGTTGACCCGTTTGATAGAGATTGCTTGAATCATTTACGCCATAGTCCAGCGTTTCTGAAACATATTTTATGCGAGGACATTTCTTTAGAGCATCGGATGAAAATGCACCGAGCACAAAAGCTTATTGAATATATTATTTATGAACCAGATATACTGCATCCCTTACATCAAGAACCTAAAAGTCAGTGGCAAGCAGTCATCAACTCTGTGGAGGAGCTCTTAAAGATTGTTCAAAGTACACAGTCTATTTTAGATGGCGAAAGAAGACGATTTAAGGGGGCAGTATTGGAGTCGTGTCATGAACTCAATCAAGTATTGATTAAACACTTTGGTTTCATATCTGCATACTGCAAGGTGCTTGGTGAGTATTTAAGAGAAGCTGGCCGTGTCTCGAATCGTATTTCCATGGAAAACTTTATGAAAGTGTTGCTAGAGTTCTCTGAAGTGGAAACCTATGAAAGGCATTTTAGGGAGGATTTGAAGGTAGCATATGATAATTACTGGCAAGATACAGAGTTGCATCTTTTAGGTAGAACAGCCATTGAGCTTGGACCCATTATGTCAATGATTATCTTTGCCAAGTCTCTTCTGGACTCCATTGTAGATATCGAAGAATCACTCATCCAGCTAGAACTTGTTCGAGAACAGAAGTCCCTCATAAGAATGATTAAAAACTTGTTTGGATGGTTCCATGTTTTACTTTGGCCTGCGAAACACTGGTTTCTAATTTTAGGGAAGATACCTCGAACAAAACAAGAAGCAATAGCTTTGATGTCGTCCCCAGAATTTCAGTTTTGCTGCAAGAAATGGTTTGGTGCCATTGTTCTTTTAGTTATTCTGTTGCTTACACCGGCGAGGAGCTTTGCATTGAAATATAATGGAACGTGGCTTTGGATGGCATATGTCCTTTATATTCAACCTTCTGTTGAAGGAACATTGTTGGGAAGCGTCATGTGCCTTGCAGGAGTAACAGTTGGTTGCACCATTGGCTTTTTGCTTATGAACTGGCAAGCAACTGCAATGAATAGCTATTTGTTAAATTTATATTTAGGAATTGTCACCGGCGTTTCCGTATATTTCGCAAACAGTTCCTTGTCCATAACTTTTATAACATTTGCATTTACGGAGTATGTTATTATATTTTATCAGTACAACCCGTTTGAATATGTTGCGCACTGGTATTATGCGTTGTCTCGGTTTATTATGATATTCAGTGGCATCACAGTGGCTGTGATTTTAAACGAGTTTATTTTACCGCATTCGGCTTTAACAGAAATTAGAGAGTTGCTTGCGGGTTCGTTGAAGAAGATGAGTACGGGGCAATCTTGGATGCTCCAGAAATTTTATAGTTCTCGTGTTTCAGAGATGTCGAGTGTGAGTTCATATTCAGTAGAAGGTCGTATTTCAGTGAACTCGGTTGATGATCGTTTACCTTCTACGAAACAAATGACGATGAGAAGATCTTCCTCAGACGAATCTTTGCACAGTCAGACCTCGGAGAATTCCGAAGCTACCGAAAATGGAATTAACTCAAATCGCAAGATAAAGCAGACAAATTTGCAGGAGATTGAAGGAATGCTTCTTGAAGCTCGTTTACGTATGCAAATTCTTCAGAATAGCGCAGGTTCAACTCTTCATGCAGTTCCAATGGTTCTTCATGTAGCACTTGAACAAGAACAGAAACTTTTAAATCGTTTGATTGCGTTTGAAACCGTCATGCGTTACGATCCGTTCATTACAGGTTCGTTTCGATATGTGTTACATAAACATTTCATAGAGCCTTTGGAAGAAACAACAAAGCGCTTGGTTATTGCAAGAAAGGCATTAATAGATGTTTCAGTTTCTTGCATACTAGATGGCAGGCCATTTCGTTCAGTGCAGTTTTTTCAAGAATTTGGTTTGTTATCAGCAAAACGAACGGCTCGGGTTGCCTGGTATTCGGCAAATTTTACAAGACGAACGTTGAAGAGGGCTGTAAAGGCTTTCAAGGAAAGAAAAAGAAATAGATCTTCACGGAAGACTGCATTTTTCCTAAACAAGAAGAAGCATTTGAAAAATTTAACTGTGCTTGAGAAGGAAAGCTTGGAGTTTCCAAAGGATTCTAGTTTAGAGGAAGATGTAATTTGCGGCAGTTCTGATTGTGTCATCACAAAGAATGCCGTAAACAGTTACACTGAAAATGACAGTAATCCAAGACACGTACTAACACAAACAACTGCTCCGGTGAAATCTACTATGATGAATGAGGTATTTCGTGAAACACCACAAGGCAATGAAGACGCCACTGCTAAGCTTTTGACAACTTGGCAGAGACTAGTTGCAGTTATTCAGCGCAAACTCAACACTGGTTCGACCAAGTTTGGTAGTGTCGGGTCGACTATGTTGGACTACATTGTACGGGAAATGCAAAGTGGTGAAGGGTCAAATGTGCCTCCTATTGTAAAGAACTTACAGGATGCCATGGATGCTCTTCGGAACGCACAAATCGAATTTTATAAACGGTATTATAACCTTGAAGAGGAATACCTTAATATAAGAAATTCCTGGTTTGCACGACAAACAACGACAACATCTTTTAAAGCCAATGGCGATACCGTAACTTACAGATATACTGAAAATCCATACGTTGATATCAGACGTACAACACCCGATGATACAATACTGTTTTTTGCGTCTTTCTTCTCTTCATCTTATGTGTTTGATGGTTTCAAGGGTTTCGCGAAAGAGCTAATCCAGGCCATTCTGCAAGATATTGAAAGAATTTGCCAGAATTATAAACTCCTCATTCGAAGAAAACTGCTTAAGGTATCAAATTATCGAAAGAAAACCAACCAAAAAAGACGAAGAACTCATTCCGTACCTCGAAGGAGAGGAACTGGAAGCAATGGTGAAGTAAGAAGGCCACCACTCGATCAGTTCTCAACGGGGGAGACACCTTCGAGCTCTGAGAACTCGTTCGAAACCTTTTCCTCTCTGTCTTCAAATTAAGTTTGCTTTAACTTTTCAATCTCAGTTTTGCGGGATAGTTTGAGTCTTTCCGCCCTTTGAAGAACAAAATCTCGTTGTCTTCTGGTTCCTCGCAGTGTTTCTTGGTAGACGGTATTGGAGTCTTGAGATGCATAGAAGGAATTATCCCCTTGCCTATGCACATCATTGCGCAGTTTCTGCCTGCGACTACTTGGAGACTTGTGATCAAGATCGTTCTCTTTAAATAAAGAGGAGCTTTGAATTGAAAATAACAGCTTCTGAGGAGTTTCTAGGCACAGAGGACAACGTGCTTTTACTTTCAACCACCTTAAAATGCAACCGTAGCAGAATCTGTGGAGGCAAGGATACAAGCACGAAACCGTAGTTCTTTTGAGATCCGACGAGCATATTACGCAACCATAGTCATTCAAGTTTCCAAAGCTCGTTGCAGGTAACACGGTTTTCCTAACTGGCGTTTCCTTTGGCTTCGTTAACTCCTTTCCTAATTGGGTTCCCTCCCAGTTCTATGTTAAATAAGCGGTATGTGGAAGGTAAGCAGTAACGATAACTTACCACTCTATGCGACCAAAGAAGGTGACGACGTATAGTTTCATTGGCTTTTTCATGAAGCTCGTCGTCACCTTCACTCCATAACATATGGGGCTGTTGCATAAATATATTCAAATTACAACAAACTACAAATAAATTTGGCAGAAGCGAAAAGAATGCTATATTAATAACATTGGAGATTTTCTTAACTACCAATGTACTCTGACGGGTTTGCAACCCATAAGCGGATACTGCGTATTCCAGTCTTTAAGAGAGCAAAGTCGAAGAAACTCTTTGATATGTCTTTTTGCGAAAATCAAAGAGCTATGCAAGTCGTTGCCATCTTGAAGCTTGTGTGCTTGCATAAAGGCTTGAAAGATGTCCTGAGGGCGACAACTTTCATGGAGAACTATGAGAATCTTGTTATCTCTTTGTGTTAGTATATACCTGCAGTCCCTATATAAAGCTACTGCCTCCCTTAATTCACGACCATTTTGAAAACACTCTTTTAGGTTAGCTCCCACGACTATCCTGTCAAGATATCCTTTCCAAGGTGGTACAACTACTTTCTCACGGCGGCTAACTTCGTACGGACTGGGTACGTTTCCTGTTTGTAGAAATTCTTGTAGAGCTAGTGAGCAACGCTGTCGATTGAGTGTCGCGAATTGGACACAACTCAAAGACTTCCAGTTCGCAAAAAGGTGAACAAAACAACCCAAGGCATAAGCGCTAAGCAGCGCAAAGTAATTTTGACCCATCTTGGAAGACGCAACTATACCCAAACCGAGTCCAACCTATCTATATTTCATTTCCAACTTCGAAGGCCACAATAAGTTGTCATTACCATTTTGCACGTGACACCTTGGCTTTCTCCTTTAGTGGCAATATCTCCCTGATTCTCATGAAGTGCAAGACTCTTATAAATTGCATGTCTCGTTGCAGTGCCCTTTAACGATTTTTTCAGTGAACTATTCGAGAAACTATAAATGCTTACGGTCATCGCAGCTACACCTTTCATTGCATTCGCAACACTTGCTAATAGAAGGAAGTGACCTGGGAACAAAGGAGTTATAATTTCCAATACGCCACCTGCGTCTTCAACTGCATCTGCTGCCAGTCTCCAACTTTTTGGGTCCACATCAAACTGATTCCCAGCAATTGATCCATAAAATACCTTCCCAATATATCCCAAACCATCTTTCAAAACCCAAGAAATCGCTGCTGAAGTGGCTGGAGTGCTCTTTCGACCTAAACCTAAACCAAATAATAGTGCTTCTGTAGCGAAGACACCCATTACAGATGCAGCCAGATTCTGAATGGCTCTCCAAATAGAATAACTTAAATAATCCTTTGTAACACTATTTGGATATCCATCTGGTAGATAAACGCGGGAAAGCCAGTCAATCAACTTCTCAAATATCGGTCTATCATCTTTAAATCTTCCTTCTTGTATCATATCATCTGAAAACTGATAAGGAACGATAGACCCCCTCCTCAAGTTTCTTTCCCAAATCGTGGATGAAGAATCCGCAAAGGCTGACAGCCTTGACCGAGAGTCCAAGAGAAGAGCGACACACATCAAGAGAGATCTTGCCGAATAACTACCAGTCGAGACATGAAGGTAGATTCCATGGCCAAAACATAAATGACGGACTTTGTATAACTCCACATCCAAAATGTCGCAACATGCAGCGGCAAATACGTGCCTAGCACGGAGAGTATGTGCTGCAAAGGGGACATCGAGAAAGGAACAACCACTGCTGGTGAAGAAAATTGTATCCTTCAGCATGCTCTTTGAGATTCCACTCAAAATAAATTTTTTATGATCTCCAAAAACTATCAGGAAAACCTTTGACAAAGGAAACCTTGTCTTCGCATCCTTTAAAGCTTGGGCATTGTTCAGACTTTGCCTGTACCATACAAGAACAACTGATCCACCTCTCCTTCCAATTCTCCGGTTACAGCTACTTCCAGATTCAAAAAATTTTTCTGAAGAACGACTGAAGGATCCTTGGCTTTTCAAGTTGTTTTTCAAAAGATTCGTCGAGTAGCTTTCTAAAAAGTTCGTACTCCTATCAAGTCGGATCAAAAACCTATCGAAACATCGAGTTCTGAGGCACAGATGAATACTAGGAATTAAAAAACTCAGCTCGTTTTTGGGCTCCTTAGGAGTCTCTCTCTTAAAGTTTTCAGAAGGGCTGACTCGGCGTTGACGCATTGTGCTTCAACGACTTTGCCCGTACATTGTTATTACAATCAAACTTGAAATGTTGCCATTGGGGAGGAGTCTGTTGCTGATCTCTTCTTCGAACAGTCGTCGTCTCACAGTTCTCCAAATGAGGTTTCAAGGGTCAAGTGACCCAAAGAAACCTGGCAGACAGAAAGAAGAGCAGGAAAATTTTGACGGAGAAAATATCTCCCTGAAGCAGTCAGAGGGTTCGACAGAGGTTGATGACGAGACCGTTGAAATGTGGAATCACGACGCACCTAATGGACCAGAGTGGGGCGGTCCTAGAGGGTATGAACCAACAAAGTAAGTGGCCTCTTTGTTTTGAAGGCTTGTAAAGTTTTGAAATGGAAGGTTTGGTGACTGGTCTAAAAATTGTCGAGTTACAGATTTTTAAAGTTTTTCCGTTTTTGCTGTGTAGCAAGTAGTCGCTTGGGATCTGAAGAAGCAGAATCCAGAGTGAAATTCGAATGATATGCATAGTGTTTTAATAGTTTGTCTGCGTAGCACCCTTTGTAGAGGCGCTCTGAAGAAATTTAGTTCAGACTAGTTATTCAGGGGCATTTATTGTCTCTTGATAAACGCACTTGTAAATAAGTTTCGAAATAACCTTATTTGTAACATACTAGCAATGAGGCGTTCCAAGTCAAGTCTGAAAAATTGTTGCGACTATGAAAGTTCAATTGCAGCTAGTCTTGCATATTCCGAATCATTTACCCTCGATAGAAGAATTCGAGTCGATAATAGATGGCTCTGAAGACTACGATTCTGTTGGAGTCACGCTTTTCGTTTTTCTAAACCCAAATTATCCCAGAAATAAACCGCCAGATGAAATTATTAACCCGAAAAGTGTCATACCAAGACAAAACATAAGCATTTTAAAGGTTCTTCTAAATATTCTTGGACCTAGAGAGAGAGAGAGAGAGAGTTCTTGAGGAAACTCGCCATAGGGTTGATATCATTGCACACATTATGTAACTTAGACGATGTTTCGCTAAGAATGATAACATTATAAAATAACAGTCATTATTCATTGTTAAAACGTTTTACTTATAGTAGAAATCTCTCCATAGTACACATTATACGCAGACGAAAAGACCAATGAAGTTTTTTAGCAATGAACAGCTGATTTTTGTTTCAATGTACAATTCTGCTTAAATAGAACACTCACCATTCTCCGGTCACGCCAACAACGAAGATAATAGTAAAAGATAGAAATGCAAATCCTTTTCATTGTCGAAATGACTGTGCCGTATCCTGTAGACCTTGTGCTCTAGTTGATGGCAGCAAGCTTGGTCAAGGCCACACAACATTCTGCCGCCATATTGAAAAATGTCGTGTAGACTCAAAGAATGAGAAGAGTCTTCCCATTTTCCCTGTAATGTCCTTGTGGGTGTCCTCTGGTGTAAATACGGGCAATTTTTCACCGCTCATTCTTCTTTAAAAGTATTTTTTTATTTGAGTTTTAGGTTGAGACATTTTGACTGGCGAAGATGGGCCACGGTGAAGGGAGAGGAGAAGGTTCCGGAGGAGAGAACTCAGTTAACGTCGAGAAACACTTGAAAAGTGTCGTAGTAGACAATGGAGAAGCTGGAGATAACGAGGCCAAGAACATGAGTTCCGAAAGACAATCCTCAAAGTGGAGTCCCTATAGAAGACAGGTTTGTTCCTTTTGTCTTTGTTAAGTTGCTTTTCGTAATTGTTTTGAAGATGGTACTTGAGTGGCATAACGTAAACTACTCAGTGGCGTTCCCAGGGAAGAGAAGCTGGAATCCCTTTCAGAAGACTGAAACACAAGAGTCCAAGAAGTTTACAATCTTAAAAAATGTCTCTGGGCTTGTACGACCAGGAGAGTTACTGGCTGTAATGGGACCAAGGTAGGTTAGCTCTTTATTCTCACACAGAGCATTAAACCCCTTTTTGTAGCGGCGGAGGAAAGACAACTTTGCTCAATGCCCTTGCTGGAAGAGCTAATTTTGTTCCAGAGGGGTCCATACTGTTTGACGGGAAACCCAGAGTAGCTGATACTAGAAGAAAAATTGGCTATGTCATGCAGGACGATGTTTTCTTCACCAACCTGACAGTTAGACAAACCTTAGAAATAACGGCACGATTGCGTTTACCAAGGGACGTCCCACATAAACAGAAAATGGAGCGAGTAGATTACATTCTTCAGAGACTGGGACTTCTCCGTTGCCAAAATACGATTATTGGTGATCAATTCAGAAAAGGAATCAGCGGAGGTGAACGGAAGCGAACCAATATTGCCGACGTGCTCTTAGTGGAACCATCGATTCTTATTTTGGACGAACCTACTTCGGGTCTTGACTCAAATACAGCCCTGACAGTTGTTCGACTCTTAAAGGAGCTAGCTAGTGAAGGGCGTACTGTCATAACCACAATTCATCAACCTAATTCAATGATGTTTGCGGAGTTTGATAAGTTGTTGTTACTTGCGAGTGGACAAACAGTGTACTATGGTCCTGCGAAAGAGGCAGTCAGTTACTTTAGTCGTCTGGGTTATGAATGTCCTTACGGCTTCAATCCTGCGGATTACTTTATTGCTCTGTTGACAAATGAAGATTTCGGTCAAAGTGAACCCATAAGGCAAAAACTAATAGATGCCTGGAAAGGGTATGAATTGGATGCTGATCTCGACTACAAGGTATCTGAGGAGAAGCACGAATTGCAACTAGCAGAAGCGGAACAGCATAGGACGTTTGGTCAAGTAGTGAAAGATTATGTCGCAGATGTACGTTCCGAGTTTGACACCTCCCCTGAAAGTGGGAAATATCCGACAACCTTCCTTGATCAACTTCGTGTCCTTGCTTGGAGAGCATATCTTCAGAAGAAGGGAAAATTATTTGAGAAGCTTACAATTTTTCAGGGTTGTGTTTGTTGCACTAATAGTTTCGTTTATTTGGTTCCGAATCCCTCACGATATCAACTATTTAATGGACCTTATGGGTGCTCTCTTCTTTGCTGGATTATTTTGGGGATTCTTTACCATGTTCCAAGCCTTGACGACTTTACCAACAGAAAAGCCCGTTCTCTCAAAGGAGCGGGCTTCCGGTGCATACAGGTAAGATAAAAGGTTCAAGTATGAGTGAAAACTGAATGTCTTAGGCTTTCTGCATACTTTCTTGGGAAAGCGCTAGTGGAAGTACCTTTGGATTTGATCTATCCCTTCTTTTTTAGCGTTTATATATACTGGTAAGTTTTTTGTCCTATTCATTTGTTTTTGCTCAAATTTTTGTTGTAGGATGTTGAATTTGAATCCCCAAGCCAGTCGTTTCATTCTTTTCTTGATTTTTGTTGGGATAACTGTTTTCACTGCACAGTCCATTGGTCTCTTCATCGCCGCAGTCTTCATGGACTTCCGAAAGTCTCAGACACTTGCAGCAGTATTTATGTTGACAAGGTGAGCATGCACTTTATTTAGACTGTTCAGTATTAAAAGTGATGAAGCATGTTAACCGGAGGCTTCTACGTCAATGACAGTCAGATGCCTGTTTGGATACGGTGGATTCAATATCTGTCATTCATTCACTATATATACGATTCTTTTATGCTTAATCAGTTTGAAGGGGAATATTTCCCTTGTCCACCTGGAAATACTTCAGGTGTTACAAGTTCTGGTCTGAGTTGTCCAATGACTGCGCAAGACATTTACTCGATGCGAGGTGTGATAAGCAATATAGGACGAGGAGGCAATATCGCGATAGTTTTGGCTTATGGAATTGCATTTCGATATTTCGCCTTTTTATGTCTTAAATACCTTAATAGATCACATAAGCAGAAGCGACGGGTTTAACTGGTGTAGTTGGCATTGTTTTGTTGTAGCTTGTGCATAGTAAAGAGGGACTCTACAAGAAGCAAAGATGTGTGTTTTGACTTTTATGCTTTATCGCTTTTTATTTTCGACAAACTTGAAAACTTTCACTTGCCAGCTAGTTCCTAAGTCGCCAACCGAAAATCCTTGGTCTCACGCACACTTGCTATCCCTCATATAGTAGTGACGCCCTCGTTACTTCTTCTTCCGTAAAATGTGGTTGCCTAGTTGGTCGCTTCAGAAACTTGTACTTTTGTAGTTTCCTTTCTAAAGTCAAGGTTGAGCTTCTTGTGTTCACTTCACTTGAACTAGACTCGGTGTCCATAGATTGAGCATATATGGTCGTACTGTTTTCTTCCTCCATTTCAAAGATCTCTGGAGGAGATTCATTAAACAGAGAAACCTCCTCTGAATTGGAGTTTACAGTTTCAGACATGAATGCTACGTTGCCTTTAAGAACAAGTTCTCAACTCGACGTCAACCAATTTCTTTGAGCTAAATATCTCCCAATAATCTTAAGGGTTAATCTCTCGACCGGATTCCGAGACTTTCTACGCACTTCTGGAATGAATGTGTTCTACGCCCATTCTTTGAAGACAGTTTCATTTGTACTTCCTCCCAATTACTTGTTGTTGTGAACTTTAAAATGCAAATATGTAATATTGTCAGAAATTCTCTTGCAGCGTAAGAAGGCTTTAGCGTTATAAATTCATAACTACTAGGAGGAAACTCGTAGGTACCACTAATTGCCTCCAAAAAGCCTTTTGTATATGCCATGTCTTCAGGGTGGCTACCTAAAATAACGAGGCTACTTCTAGGAATTTTCGCTCCTATCTGATAATTGACTTTATAGCCGTTTTCAACAGCTGTTGAAAGAATATAGAATCGACGACGTAATAACTCTATCTGTTGCACCTGTTGATTCATAAGAGGCAAATCCCTTTGAAAGTACTGTTGCATACTCGTTTCCGATTCATGCATACAAATGCAGGCTGACGCGTATCTTCGACAGTATATGCAAGCAGTCATTGTATGCACGATATGAATACATCGCTTACAACTTTCGATTATCTTTCTGAAGGACAGTGCAAACTCTGAACCAAAGGAAAGGTCTTCATATAAATATAGTGTCTCATTACACTGGCTTTTTCTTGCAAAAAGTAGTTGTAATGGAGTGTTTGGAATGCTTTCTACCATCTGAAACGAATCTCTCTCAGAGCCATTTGCAGGGACAACCACTGTTTCAACATTCAATATATCGGATATTGGCTGGCAAGTCCAAATTTGTTTAAAAAGCTCTTCATTCTCAAGGGCGCCAAGCTTCTCATGACTCCAACTGTTCTCATCGATTTGCATATGAACCACTGGAATACTATCGTCCAATCTGTATATGGATAAGTCACGTGGTTCCTGAAGTAGCAATTTTGTAAGAAACCAATCATCCCATTTAGGCCTTCCAATAAGAAACGGTGGAAAATCCCTTAAGAACTCGCGAGGAAAAATAAAGTAGTCCTTCCCGAAACTTCCGTGATGATGGCCATGCCTCTGTGCATATTCCCGAACAATTGAAATATTTTTCATTAAGGAATCCAAAGAAATATTTGAAATTGAAACATCTTTTCTTCTACCAACGATTGCTTTCTTTGAACCTCCATCAGAATACAAAATATTTTGAAGAGCGTGATCGAATTCAGAGAAGACTGCAATATCACAATTTATGTACCCCACATACTTTGAGACAGTATGTTGCTTTGCAGCGTCGAACAGATGATTCATTTGTAGGCTATAACTGTCTTTTGATTCGTTCAAAGCAACACAGCGAAACTTTGAATCCTCAAAAAAAGGGAAAAGACGTGCACAGCTGTCATAACTTTCTTGGAAAAGAGTAACTCTCTGAACTGACATAAGAGATAGCCAACTTTTTATGGCTAAAATAGAAACACGAAAGGAATCTTCTTTTAATTCACAGGTGGAAAAAAGCTCCAGAGAAAGAGCACATATACTACCTGAAGCAACAACGACCGTAAGAAAAAATAATGCTCTAAACCTTGCAACTGATGAACACTCGAAACATAACTTCCTGTTCATTGAAGTTATAAAACTATATGTTGAAAAAACTTCCCAGAGCAAAAATGAAAAATGTTCTCATCTCGAACTGAAGCAATTTGACTCCTCAACTGTGTTACTGGCGCACGATTAAGAAGAGCCTCAGGCTCGAGAAGAGATGAAGAACCTCAATAAAGACCTTTTTAAGGTGGAAGAAAGGACAGAACAGCTCGACAATAATTCCTCATCAGAAGATGAAGAGACTCTCCAGCCTTTAACCTTGAGAAGATTACTTTTATTGACCATTTGTACGGCAGGACAGGCCTTTAGCTGGGCGTGTCAGTTTACGTACATGACTCCACACTTCCTAGAGTTGGGTTTAGAAAAGGAATGGGCTGTAAGTTTATTTTCAATGTTTTTGTGATTTTTTTGCTAAACCACAGGTAGAACTTCCTGTGGGTAGCTGGTCCAATAAGTGGCTTAATAGTACAACCCACCATTGGCGCATACTCAGATCGCTGCACGTCGCGCTTTGGAAGGAGACGACCTTTTTTGTTTGCTGGAATGTTATGCATGGTCTGTGGACTTTTGTTAGTTGCGAACTCGAAGAATATTGGGAAACTTTTTGGAGACTCTTCCAGGAGCGCCCCACGAGGAGCTCTTGTTATTTCGATTATCGGTTTTTGGATCATAGATTTGTCAAACAATGCGATACAGGTAGTTTAGAGAGTATATTTTTAAAGTTTTAGGTAGATAAGGTTTGTGTAGGCTCCAGGAAGAACTCTTCTTGCAGATTTAGCACCTCCAGAGCAGCAAGAATTGGCCAACGCGTTGACTTCGTTTTGGATGGGAGTAGGTAATTTAGGTAAGAGCGATAGCAAATGCTGCTTGCGGTGGGTTGAAGTTTTCTTCAAGGGGGTTACGTTGTGGGTGGATTTCCCGCCATATATTCTTGGATACCTTTGGGTTGGAGTGACCTTAACAGTGTTTTCATCATTGCCGTGGCAGTTCTCGTTCCTACTTGTCTGACAACTCTACTATGTGCGAATGAGAAACCATTGGCCAAAGATCCTTTAGAATTTATGGGAGACTCGGGGAGACGACAAAGTATAGATACGGGGAAAAGGCCAACTGTTCTAACAGAAGTATGTAGATTCACGTGTTTTCTTACTTTGCTCATAAAAGGTAGATTCTTCGTGCTTTTGCGGACATGCCGAAGCCTATGGAAGGCGTGATGTATGTCCAATTTTTTAGTTGGATTGCATTCTTTGCTTTTCAGATCAACGCAAGTAGTTGGATGGGTGAGAATATTTTCGGTGGAAAGCCTACTGCATATCCAGAATATAGTGAAGAGGCCTTCAAGCGTCTTCACGCTTTTGAGGCAGGCGTCAAGGCTTTCAGTTTGGTAAGCGCCATAGCTTAAAACAGTTTATTTGTCTCACTGAAATTATTAGAGTATGGCAGTCCAATCTGTCGTCTCGCTATTGTTTTCTGCACTGCTACCTGTCGTTATAGGCTTAACAAGTTTGAGAGCAGTTTATTTGTTTACTCAAATTGATCTGGCTATGACTTTGCTGGTTGCCGTTGGTATTACTTACTTACCTGTTACTTGGAGAAAAATCTTTGCCATGTTGCTTGTCTCTAGTACTGGAATACCATGGGCTGCAACGCTCTCATTGCCATATGCTATTGTTGCTCGTTTGGCTGATCCGGACGCAAAAGGATTATTCCTTGGTGTATTAAATATTTTCATAGTCATACCGCAACTACTAGTAGCTCTCAGTGTAGGTGCAGTCTTGAAAATGTTTGGTGGCAACCTCAATGCAGCTCTTGTACTGGGTGGATTTTCAGCTATTCTTGCGGCATTTTTTGTGGTTAACTTAACACTTCCAAAAGAAATTGAGACAGAAGAGGAAGATGAGGAACGGCAAGAGGAAGAAAAAGAAGAAGATGAACAGGTTGAAGATCGATATAGAACCGTTCGATCCAGAGTGCGATCGAAAGCAGGGTTAGGAGGAGGGAGAAGTGGGTTTTCCGAACCAACACTTGAAGAAGAAAACGTGCCTTTGTTGGTTCCACGTTCACGCTCACGAATCAGAACCTCTCCTTCAGAAGTATTTTTGCCCACTTATGGAGCAATACCAGGATATGGAATTTTCTATGGCTTTGGAAGTAAGCGTTTCCAGGCCACGATGCGACGTGTTAGATCCAGTGAAGGACCGCTTATGCGTGTTACATCTGCATCTTCAGGTTTACGAATACCAAAAATACGTCGTGTCCAAAGTGAGGCAAGAACCCCGTTAAACTGCTACACCGGCATTGACAAAACTGAGAAATAAGATAGCCATACTTTATACAGAGTGTAAAATTTAATATGTCAAAATGTACAAAAAACATGACACGTCTTTCTGAGACTCCTAATGCAATTTGCAAAATATAGAGAAACATCTTAAACGAATATTCTGCAATAAGTATGAAAAGTACGATATAGGCAAGCAAGTTCATTACATTTCGTACCGACGATGACGAAAATCATGTGTTAATGAGTGTTGCCGCGGATTCAATACTGTTCCTTGAAAAAAGCTAAAGCAAATTTCAATAAAATGAGACAAATATAACCCACCTTTTGACTTTTCTCGTGAAACATTGCTATTGCTTACATAGTCTCCAGGATACTGCTGAAAGTTGAAGGCTATCAATTCTCCTCCTAAACTACTTGTCGGTGAAAAGTAACCTAAACCTGCCGCCGCAGCTGCTGACGCAGTTGCTGCATATTGCTGCCAAATCAACGGCGTACCCCCATAAAACTGTGCATAATATGAAGCTAAAGAAGGATCAAACACAAAGGAATTTACAAAAGGGCCGTATGTACAAGCTTCCGAACACTGATAGGGTGACTTTGCAGGTTTGAACGACTCTGGTTTGCCGACTGCAGAATTGTAACCAGTCCCTGACTCACTTTCCTTCACCTTTCGACTTTCAACTGACTGGTGTTTCGGCTCAGCTACCTTTACTTCCACAACCTTGCCTTTTATAACGTGGCGTGGAGTTTGGAACACTTTATCTACTGCTTCAACACTGCAAAAAGTAATAAAACCAAAACCACGGGATTTCCCCGTTTGATGGTCATACATAATATGTGCATCCAACACTGCTCCAAACTTCTGAAAATAAACGAGAAAGTCTTCATCAGAACAGGACGAAGAAATCCCACCAACAAAAAGTTTCTTTGTTGTCTTTGTTGTCTCATTCTTGGTTGACACCTCAGCTTTCGGGACAGCTTTCTTAGCTTCAACCTTCAACACTACCGTAAGTCCTAAAGGGCAAAAAGAAGCAGAAACCTAAGTTACCTGTCTTCCGTCCAGTATGTGTGAGAGGCTAGCAACTAGGTCTGCAACTGAGTCGTCCTGAAAAGTGACGAAACCGAACCCTCTAGGATGACCAGTATATTTATCACGCATTATGACACAGTCTGCAACTTCCCCATAGCCTTCAAAATATGCTCGAAGTGAGTCCTCTCCGGTTTCCCAGGAGAGACCTCCAACAAAAACCTTGCCTCTATTCTTCTCTTCTCTTCCAGACTGTGCGAGTTTCACTTCCTGCTCTGTGTAATATTGGGTCTCAGAACTCGAAGAGACTTGACTCATCTATCGAACTGCTTTTGGTCGATCCGGAGTAAAATCCCGCATTGACGACGCCATCATCGAATCTTTTCAGAGCGATTAGAATTTTTTTTTCGTGTAAGCGCGTCCTCACTGAGATTTTCGTTCTCTCCCTGTGTGTGTGCATTTGAAACTTTAAAACAACTTTATTTTCTGTCAGAATTGGTTGACAACTATGAAGGGACCCCTTCTATAATCAGAGAACCCGTTTGTTCGGTTGCAATTCGATTCGATATATGGAGTTTTCTGAATATCGGAACAAAATACAACGAAACCTTTCTCTTACAGTATATAATCGTGACTCAAATGTATCCGACTTAATAATGCTTGCAGCTCAACTCTATCTTAGAGTAGCTTTCAGATAAATAGTTGCTTAAGGAATACATTCGAGCATTTCAGAATCCTTGTTCAGTACGCCGTAATTACTTGCTATGTCTTTCCTTTTTGCAAGGAAATGAGCGGTTGACTTGTCCAGTCGAGTAATATGTTTCATTACTTGCAAAACATTATAACTAGATTCGTAAAGATATTCATTCTTGATGCAATGTCATTTGCTTGTATACCTATCAAATCATTTCATCAATAATTTTTAGCCACTGCTTTCTGCAACCTGAAGTCGTTGATCGTTACCCTATTGTTGCAAATTCAATTGGTTTGTTTCTCAAAGAGAAGTATTTCTTCAATGGTAGAGACTGTTAAGTGCAATGTCATGACTTTTATGTACACTTCAAAATTCGACTCTAGTAATTTTGCATAACTTCTGTTACCACCCATTATTATATGAGAACAAGGGATTTTCTAACCATCTATTTCAGCAGCTAAAAATTATCACATCATTTTTGACCATAATAAAAGTGGAAAAATGCATCCTTCTGATTTGCAAATAGAGTACTTCGTAGAAATACAAAAAGTCATATTACATCATGAAGCCGAAGTATTCAACTATTACCGAAAACGAACAAGAAATGTGCTTTCCTTTGCAAACGATATTTTGTTTATACACTTGGGATGTACAAACCACGACCTTTCAGTGAAATGAATGGTATACAATAAACTCAAACAAGGAACAGAAAGCTGTATCATGATACTCTAACCGCAACAAGCCGTATCCATTTCGAAAAAGAAATATTTCAGCTCTAGTGGTGGCGAAAGACCAAACTCGCTTATTCTATTGTGGTTAAATTATAAGGACAGAATCTTTCACGACAATGAAACATGGTGAAACGACCAAAATAATCGTAACTTTTACAAATACACTTTTTATATGACTAAAAATTTAAAAACTATAAATCTGTATATTCATAATCCAACAAGGATTCAATTCACCTTCCATCAGAAACTCATGTAGTCGAATTTTGAAAGCCATTCAAAATGTACAAAACGTAACGACCGTACACTGCTCTGCTAGAAATAAAAGGAATGTAAAAGACACGAAAGGATCTTGAAGTAAGACGGTTATCTAGAAATGGTTCAGATAAGATAGGACGTAAACCCTTTGATAACTTGAAAAAAAGTTCAGAGTTCGGAACATGTCAAACAACAAATTAATATAAACGTACTTCATTTGGTTCATCGAAAAAACTTTCCCAGTCTATCAAATAGTCACAAGCATTCAATGAATAGAAAAACTGTTCAGGTACGGCTCTGTTTTCATCATTCATACTGAGAGGAATCGTACGTGTTCCTTTTTTTATAAACTTGAGTTTCTGAATAAAGAGCATGAAAAGAGTTTACCTTTTGGAATTCCACTCTCATCAAAGTACTGGGGAAGAATACCATCAAAACCACAAGGTATCCACCTCACTCTAATTTGCCTCTTCGGAATGAAAAAATGAGACATAAATCTGTACCATTCTTTGCCAATGCATAGATTGTATTCTCTTGACGAATGAAAGTCTTTCTGAAGCTCTCTTCTCGAAAATTCTTTATAGACATTTAATGGAGCTTGATAGCCTCGTACCAGTATAATAATACGACCCAAACTCAAGCAGATGAATAAGAATAGGAAACATACAATCAATCTCTCTCCAATCAAAAGCTTACTTTTCTTCATCGAAGAGTTAGGCAAAATTTTCTTACTATTAAACCACTGTTCAAGAAGCTGCAAAACTCTTTGCAAGGAATGCAAGCATATGGCACCAGAAAGACAAATCAATGAGTATACTGGGAAGAAAAATCTCTCTTCTTTATGAGGTTGGCTTAGATATATCATCGACCAAAGGTAAAGTGGACTGCAATACCATAAAGACTCCATCCATTGTTGTCTGTTGTTCCATAAGAAACTTATCTTGAATTTTGACAATGGAAATATTAAAAGGAAAACTGGCATGAAAACGAGAGACAGCAAAAAAACAATATTAAAGTTCAAGAATAAATTCAAAATATAGTAATACCACGGCTCTACACCAAATATTTCTGATCCTTTTCCTTTCTTTGGGAAGACATTGTAGAGAATCAACTGTAATGGCGTGACGCTAGGTTTTCCATAGAAATAACTATCGACGAGAAATAACGGCAACAAGTTGAAAATCGCTAATAAAAAAGTTATTTTGCACATATATCCGATTCCTTTCAAGTATGCGATATAAAGAGCCAATGGAATACCTAATACAGCAACAAAAGGCCAACCCCACAACGCAGCAATAGATACGAAGACAACAGCCTTAACCCATTTTTCAGAGATCCAATAAGACAAAGCAAAGTTGAACAGTATTAACGAAAAACTACTCGGCAGAATGGAGGTTGTAGATATAAAAAGACCAGGACTTAGCAAAGAAAACAGGAAAAACAACAGAGACGTTGAACTTCCGAATTTCTTTGAAAGACTTCTGTAAAGAAAAGTTTCGCTAACGGCGTCGAATATTCCAATAAGTATTCGAATGAAAAAGAATTGCGCTACTTTGTTTTCTTTGGAGACAAAAAGAGCAAATAACTTGCCAAACAAGGCATAAATCAAGAGATACGCATAAGAACGCAACCTAAACTCTGGACTGTATTCCCAGGTTTGAAAACCAAAGCCGTATAATATGAAGTGTAAGGGCTCCCAATAGTTAAAAGTTTCGTCACAGTCCGATATACTGAGACAGAAGGCAGCAATGACCCGATCGATTGTATAAAGTAAGAATATTAACCAAGGTCTTGGATTCCAACGAGACAAAATATGATAACTATGAAGAAGAGGAGAGAATTGTCCACCATGAAGACTATGATCCGGTTGGACTTGCATAAATGTGTTGTGAGAAATTGGTCCATTCCACATGCAGGCTCGAATAGCTACTAGTGCAGTTGTACTTTGTTTACGAACTCCTCCATACCTGGAGATAGGCTTCGATTGGAGAACTTTTGAAGTTCCTGAAAACTTTGAGGGCTTTAAAGGTGTCTCTCCAGGCATTCATTTCTTATATTTTTCCACAAGTAACGTCATGCGTTCCGGCATATTTTTTGAAGCTTTCTCTCGTCAACTGATTATATTTGGTTGGGACTCCGATGAGGAGTGCTTCCGGTTAGTGGAGGTATCTATCAGAATTAGTATTTTTGAAAAGCGTTGACCTATGTTTAGATAGTTGATAACACAGAATTGTGGCGTCAGTCCCAGTTCAACGTTCACCTGGCCCTTGTACCACCTGAAGCTGACAGAGAGTGGAAGCGTCAGTCCAGCTATTTAACAAAAGAATTGTTGCACAAGTTGAACCTGAAAGTCTTTTCCCAAGTTCAGCCAGGACAAGTTGACGAACTTTATGGAAGTTTGGCAAACGACAGCAATAGTGTTGCTGGTTACACTTCGAATACTGTCAGAACTCCCATTTTTACTCCCACACCTTCGGAAAGAAGAGCAAGCAATCACTCAACTCCCGAAGAAATAACGAAATTTAATATGGACGCAACACAACGACTAGATACTTTGTTAGAACACTACCGTAATCTGGCAAATGATTGTGAAGAACATGATTATGCGGACAAATACTTGTGGAGAGAAGAATATTTATTACTAGGTGAACAACAAGTCTCTTTTATATTATTTATGCTGCTCTTCTCTCTTCCAGGTTTGGAACAGTGGAAGAAATTAACTGACTTGCTGTGTTCTTGCGATGACATGTTGTTTTCTCGTGCACATTTGTTCTCTATTTTCACTAGGAACCTTCGTTTTCAACTAGAAGCGGCACCATGTGATCTTTTTACGGATGAACTTTCGGTTGACAACTTTCTTCGTGGCTCTCTTGAGAAACTCTTTGATGTTGCTGATGAGACGTCGTCACTTGATGCATCGTTGAAAAAACATATAGAAAAGCTAAAGGATATGGTCATAGCTAACTTTGGATGGTGTTTTCGAGAGGGCAAAACATTTTTTTCGATGGATGACAATTTAGAGGACGAGCCAACTTATGTTCCTTATGAGAAGTGTGCGACATATTTGTCAAATGACTCAGAAGTTCAACCAGATGGAAAAAGTTCGACAGAATCGCTTTCTAAAACCATGAGCCGAACCTTCAACGAAATAAGATCAGTTGAAAGCAGTGACTTCCAGTCCCGTAAGCAAAATCTACAAAAGGCATTGGACTCTGTCAATCCTCATATATTACCTTGAGAAATCTCTTTTCAATCTCAAGCAAAATGTTTATTATTGTAGATTATTATGAAAGAGAAAAGTACAGCATCACTGGAAAATGTACGTCAAGCTATTTTGACAATATTCTTGTTTTAGTTGTTTCCACTCCGCAACACTTTCAGGTGGAACATCTGAAGGGTCTTTGTCCCCCTGCAAGAACATACTCAAGACAACCGTTGTATGATCTTTGCCCAACCAACGGATAATATAAGTAGGAGCCTTTGAAGCTGAGCGACTAACTCCTTGTTCAAAACGAACAGCTCCCAGCGCTTCTAACTTTATATGGAGATCAAGATTGAGACTTGAGTCGATTAAGTTGGCATAAGTCGATTGGTTTGGACCTTTTGCATAAAAAAGTTTTTCAGTGGTACATATGCTTTCCATGACTGAAGCTGCGTTGGTAACTGATGCAAAGTAATCAACTTACGCAAAAGAAATATTTTCACTTTGTCTGCTTACCAATAATTCTAAGTTTTCCTAACTTCTTTGTTCTTTCAAGCAACTGCTTTACTTGAGGAAAAGACTGCTCACCATCAGAAGGAGCGGTCCTTTCTGTATTCACAGAAGTCATCCAAAGCCTGACAGGCTTTGAGTATGTGTAACTGCCCAAAAAAGGACGTCTTGTTCTAAACTCAACAAAACTTGATAAGATAGGGTGACAACGACACGTGAGTGGATGGGAAAATAAGAAACTTTGCATATCAGTTCCAGGCAATCAAAAGATGAAGAGATTGCAATGTTTAGCAAACTCGCATTCACTGCCAGTAGTCCATATTTCTGTTATTGTTGCTGCTCTAAATGAAGCAGCCAACATATCACAAGTATTACAGAGTGTAATAAATGAAGCTAAGGATCCTTGTGCAATCAATGAAGTTGTTCTTGTAGACGCTGGTAGTCGGGATAATACAGTAGACCTTGCGAAGAAGATGGCGTCGAAGTCTAAGGTTCCTATAAGAATTATTTCGAGTCCAGAACGAGGTAGAGCTTTTCAGTTTAACTGGGGAGTTAGATATGCAGCCTCTTCCAATGTATTTCTTTTCCTTCATGGAGATACAATACTTCCAAAACACTATGACGAAACTGTCAGGTACTTGACGAACCTTTTCGTGTTTGAAGAAGCTCATCACTTGTAGAGACACTTTATTGAAACCGAACACTGTTGCAGGTGCTTTCTCTTTGGGATTTCGGAATAGTGAACGTAAGCTTGCCCTCACCTTCATTGCGTTCTTTGCAAATGTACGGTCAAAACTGTTTCAGTTGCCTTTTGGAGATCAAGGTTTATTCCTGTTTTCGACCAAGTTTCACAAGTTGGGTGGTTTCCCACGTCAACTTTTTATGGAAGATGTGGAAATAATAAGCCGATTGAAGCGTCTTCATCAAGGACGAATAAGGATAGCTCCAGTTAAAGTCTGGACGGACGCAAGACGTTGGAATTCTGTTGGTATATGGAAGACTACTTTGTTGAATCAGTTTCTTTTGTTTTGTTATTACTTTCGTTTGGTCAGATTAGATAAGCTTGCACTTTGGTACCATCAATTGTATACAGTCGATGACCGCCTGCGAAACGAAATGGTCTCAAATAAACTTTTTTGATTTCCAATGTCATGAAGTGGTTGATTGCGCACTTTTATTTTTCACTAAAATGAGCGACAAGTTGTCAACTTGTTTGTATACTTTGACTCAGCACGATAAGGCAGTGTCTTGCGTGAAGTTTTCGTACAATGGAAATCTTTTGGCTTCTTGTTCAGCTGATAAAGCTGTAAAGGTACAGTGTTGAGTCTGTTACTTCGTTTGAAGCTAACAGACTTGAAAGTTATGGGACGTTCCAACCGGAAAACTTGTTCACTCATTTCAAGGTCACAACCTAGGAATCTCTGATGCTTCTTGGTCGCGCGACTCGAGATACGTGGCAACAGCAAGTGACGACAAAACAGTCGCAGTTTGGGATATTCACAACTCCGAGCAGGTAGCGAAATGGAGCGGACACAAGAACTCTGTATTTTGTGTTAATTTTAACCCTCTCTGTAATCTTCTTGCTTCAGGATCCACAGATGAGACCATCCGAGTGTGGGATGTAAGAACGGGGCGTACTCTCAAGGTTATACCAGCACATTCTAACGTAGTAACTGCCGTGGACTTTAGTAAAGATGGTACTTTGATTGTTTCGAGTAGCTACGATGGAAGTTGTCGATTTTGGGATACTGCAAGTGGAATGTGTTTGAAGACACTTGTTGTTGACTCTCATTCTGCCACTTCTCACGTACGGTTTTCTCCTAATAGCCGTTATATTTTGGCATCAACTTTGGACAGTAAAATCAGGTTATGGGACTTTTATTCGAGTCGAATTTGCAAGACTTATGCTGGTCATGTTAACCGACTTCATGCAATCTATTCATGTTTTGTCGTTATGGACCAGTCCCATAGTTATGTTATAAGTGGTTCCGAAGATGGGTATATTTATGTTTGGGATTTGCAAAGTAGACAAATTATACAAAAATTACAAGGACATATGGGCACAGTGATATGTGTGTCTGCACATCCCAGAGAGCCTCTATTAGCTTCGAGTGCATTGGATGCAGATTGTTCCATCAAAGTTTGGAAGTTAATCGATTAATGAGAATGGCTTGCTAGAAGGATACAAGGTGAACTAAAGATGTGCAAATATGACAGTATTCGAGCAGAATTAGAACAAATTTTACTATCTTTACATAAACTGATATACGCGTTACAAAACATCAAAATTTTTCAATAATTAACCATCAATAACTGCCGTCTGTTTACACATCGCATTATTTGATAAATTGTTTCGTACGCGACGCTCTGCTTCACTTTCTTGGCTTCTTTCCTTATCCAGGATAGAAACGAGTCCTTCAAAAACTCCCAAAGTAATGCCACTAGCAGGAGCTATCCAAACAACTCGAGGAACAACTCCTTTAAAGAATGCTAAAAAACCTTCTTCTTTCATGATTTGACAAAAGCAATGTACAAGACTTTTATATTTTCTGTCATTACCAACAGGTTGAGTCTGCATTCTCGTTTTTACGACATCGAATGGATTGGTCAACGCTGCAGCCAAACCTCCAGCGAACGAACCTGAAACATAAGTTTCTGTATTGTTTAAACTTGAACGATGAGCAAACGACCGCCACAAAATCTTGACTTGCTCAAAAAAAGCAAATTGTAAAGAAGTAAAAGGAACATCCCTCAACATAGTCGGCAAAAATCCTACATACAGGCCACGTATCCCTTCCGTTCTAACAATCATACGAAAAGCATGGAGTGCTGAGACATACTCTCTTGAAAACCCAAGTTTCGCAGTTTGCATTCGTTTAGCAGCCACTTCAGCAGGCACATATGTCGATAAAGCAGCGACTTCACTGAGAGCGCCAGCCGCCAAGTCAACCAAAGGTAACAATTCTGTTGATTTAAGACGTGGTTCCGTTGTTCGCTTTACAAGATGATACACTCCAAAAGTAATAGCATGCGAAGGAACAGAGCCCAAAAGAACAGCATCAACTCCGGTATACAGACCCTTTCTAACTCCTTCTTCTTTTATGATGGTGGTAAAAGCGTGCAACATTCCTCTGTATTTGAGGTTGGAACCTTGTTGAAACTGCAATCGTGCTTTCACAGTATCTATGGGGTGCACCACAGAATCTGCAGCAAAACCTGCAACTCCACCTGCTAAAATATCGGAAAACACTGCCCAAAGCCCTCCTGCGCCTCCTTGACCGTTGCTGTAAACTGGTAAAAGCTTTTTACCAAAAGGAGAACGTTCCGTTGAGCTTCGAGTTCCCTTGCAATATTCTTCGTGCATGTGAACTATGCACTCTTTATTGATATAAGTAAGAGAAAGGAATACAGCGTAGAAACGAAAAGGTGTCGATACTTAACCAACCAGCAAATCCATTTGGTAACGACGAAAAATCTACGACATGTAACGAATGACATTCGCTTCAATGTGATCTTCATATTTTCGGAATAAACATAGAATTTATTTCATACAGCCGTAGATAAACAAGCTTTGGAATAGTTCCTAGTGGCATACAACATTACATCGTATATTGTCAATACAACAATTATTTGAGGATTGGGATCCGAACCTACATATGTTACAAGGCAGTTATCGAGGCCTTACCAATTTCGTTACAGAAATAAGAGACTGCAAAACTTACGACTTGGAGAAAGAAAGAGTTACGAAAGAATTGGAAAAAGTTCAAAGTATTCTTTCCGAACCCAAGAGCAAACCGTATGATAGAATAAAGTCGACGCTTAAACTGTTATACATCCAAACGCTTGGATATGACATTTCAAGTTTTGAAAACCACTGTCTTTCTATGGCAAAATCTCCCAAGTAAGTGTCTCTTTTCTGAAAAAGTCGTCACTGACTTGAGAAAACAAGTTATTTGGAGAAAAGGGCTGGATACTTGACCTTTCCAACGTTTCTGGGAACCGAAACTGCAACCCAGGACAGGATTATGCGAATACTTCAAGCAGATCTGGTTGCTTCAGATGCTAACGTAAAACTTTTAGCACTTTCTACACTGAGTAGCCTATCTCCTTCAGAGACCAATAGCAAAGCAATTATTGTAAGTTTTCAACCGTGAGTTTCTCTTAGGGTCTTAAGTCGTCTATATTTAGGACAATGTCGTACCTTTATTGATGCAAAAGTGTTCGAGAGATTTATATCAGCGAGCAATTAGTTGTTTATCGTTATTGTGTTCAACAGAAACAGGTTGGAAGTTTCTAACCAGTCAAGACGCAGCCCACATGTTGCAAAAGTGTCTTACAGAAAAAGACCCTGGCTTGTTGACTTCCACTGTGTCCTTCTTATATAAGCTTATCTTTGTAGCCAAAGAAGTTGGACAACAAAATATATTTTCATTTTTGCTGCCAGGGCTTTTTCAAGTTTTAAATATTTGGTTGCTGGATTCCTCGTTTGACTCCTCGAGTTACTCTTATTATGAAATTCCTTGTCCTTTTTTGCTGTCGAATGTATGGAAGTTAATAGGACTTTTCCCGGCAAGTACAATCATGGAGTTCAATAGGCAATCGAAGAGTTTAATCAGCAATCTGTTTTTAAAGTGCTTGAGCTATATTCGGAATGGCGACCATTCAAACAGACGTAATGCTTCCTTTTCTATTTCGTTTGAGGCGTTGAAAGTAGTTTCAAAATTACCCTTTAGTCGGGATCTATTTATACATAGTTTAACATTGATTATGAGCCTCATTTCCGAAGATGTTCGTCCAACCACAAGATATTTTGGTAAGTATCAGAAGTACATAGAAGAGGTGCAACCGCTGAAGTGATTTTAGTTTTGCGAGCTTTGACAGAACTGAGTTTCTTACCAGAAACATGGACAAACATTCAAAGAAACTTTAGTATTTTACTACCATTTTCACAAAGTCAAGGTGTCGACAAAGAACGGGAAGAACCTTTGTGGTTTCATTTAAGCGTTGAATTACTAAGTTCGGTATGTAATGCCAACAATGTTGAACAAGTTCTCGACTACATCCTGCGCATTTGTTCGGTAAGAATAGAATAGCTCCGTATATCTGTACAGCTTTAACGTTTGAAGATGTTTTCACTTTCGGATTTGCAGCAAAGATTGGTTATGGACAAATGTCTTAGCCTTACTAAGCGTTTCTTGCAGAACGAAGAAAAGTAGGCAGTAACTCTCGATTCGCTTCTTTCCTTCTAAACGTACTATTTTCATTGAAGACTGTTTACTGTAGTTGTAGTCTTATTGAGTGTATGTGACGAAGCAAAAACAGGAGAAATCACAAACCTATTTTTAACACAACTGCACGGAAGCAAATCTTTGCAAAGTGAATCCATGAAACAGGTAGGAACGAGATAAGATTGTTTTCAGAAATCTCATCCTTGGAATCCTTCTAGTTCTCTCAGTTGTTGTATAGTGGATCGCTATTGGAACCTGGTCTCTTACGGTTGATTTTCTTGGTATTTCCTATGCATTCTTATTTGTTGATATCCTCTGGAGCTTGTAATGCTGTGGATGTGATAACTCTGTTATACAGACAAATGTGGTAAGTGATGTACTTGTTCTACATCAAGCAAGTCAAAGAGACAAAATATTACAGTTATCACAAGAAACTATATAGTCTGCAGAGTTCGTTTTTGAATTTTTTGATGAAATGGATCGAATGTCATCCTGAGGCAGTTGCTACGGCAGTCGATATTCTCAAGAAGTACACAACCAGTCAAGATCTTGAAGTACAGATTCGAGCATGTGAATATTTAAAATTTATCTCGTAAGTTGTATGAATTTGATTTTGCTTGTATCATTAGACAACCAATTCAGATCTCAACTAAGAAGTTATGAATGATTGGATATCATTTTCACCTTTTTACTGCTCAACTACTGGACCCGTTTCATTTCGTATGGCAAAGCTGTTTCATGTTGAATATCACAATTCATTCACAAAAGACTATTCAAATTTTGCTCACTTTTATAAAAGAACATATATATATATTGGATGTGGTAAAAGCACCTTTCAGTTGTCTCCATCTCATAGGTATTCTCTAAACTGAGGGTTTTGGACGAGAATCAGTAGACTGGATTCTGCCTTTTCTAGTGTCGATAATTTCGACGATAAATTCAGCATTTGTGTAAATGCACATGTCCGCTGCAATTTTCATGGAATTCTTAGCGATTTCTTCTGCACTAAGCGTACTGTGTTGAAGGAGAGAACGTGCAGCTGCGACCGCAAACGGACCTCCTGAACCTATACCAACGACGCCGCCTTCAGGTTCCAGAACATCACCATTACCTGTTAAGGTCAAAGATATGCTCGCGTCAGATACCAAAAGTAACGCGTCCAGTCGTCTCAAGTATCTATCTGTTCTCCAATCCTTTGCCAAACTCACACAAGCTCTCAATAATTGACCAGGATGTTCCTCCATCTTGGTTTCAAGTCTCTCAAATAAAGTTAACGCATCGGCTGTTGTTCCTGAAAAACCCGCCACTACATCGTCCCCAATTCTTCTCACCTTCCTTGCATTTGGTTTTACCACCACAGAGCCCATAGTCACCTGACCATCGCCAATAACGGCAACCTGATCATCCTTGCGAACAGAAAGTATCGTTGTGCCATGCCAGCTATTTTCACTTTGACTATAAGAAAGTAACCTCCTGCATAAATATTGGAACGGTGACTTTCGAATATATCGTGTCCAGGCCATACCAAGCATTGCACAAATGACAATCGCCCTATTGACGACGAAGGATTTCCCTCAACCTTGTAGAGAATCTCTCATTGGTTTGCAATGTTCTTCTTCTGTTGATTCTAGACGCTTGCAAATATTATTCAAACTACTTGAAACTAATGTTGGCTTTCCCGTGATTCATCTATCACTATTCCATATAAGATGCATCATTGGCAATTGATCTTTCATGACCTCTAGTCATTTGCTGTATCGTTGTTCTTTTCTTGTTATTGGTACTACAAGAAAGACCAACAGAGCCATGGTTTCTCGAAAACCACAACTTTGTCAATTAAGAAGTGTCGCAAATTTTTCTATCGGAAACCAAGTGAAAATAACCTTTCTTCCAGAAGGCGTGTCTGTATTAGCACAGCCTGGTGAGCCTCTGTATAATGTGGCAGAAAGAGGTTCGTCATAAAGGAAACCTTCCCAATGGTTTAAAGTCTTACTGACAGAAATTTCTCTAATAAGCTGGCGTAGAGTTGCTGTTTAGTTGTTGTGTGGGTGACTGTGGTTCTTGTGAAGTTCAAGTTTTGTCACGACAACAAACTAAGAAACATAGAAAACTATTTATTAGACCTTGTATAGCAAAGGTTCCTGCGAATAAGTCCGAGTTGGTTTTGCATACGGTAGGTTCGGACGTTCCACCTTGGTAAATCTCTATGTTGTTCCCTGCCGAACCCAAAAAGGTAAAAACAAGTAGTTGAAAGTTGCCCGAAAGGCTTCAACTAGTGTCTGCATATAAACGAACATATTCATCAATACCACTCACGAACAGCCAAGGTAACTGTGGGTGCCAACATATACTCCAAACCCCTGTTCCTTTACTATTGTGAGGAAGCTTCAATACTTTAAGAGGAACAATAAGCGGATTTTGTAAAAGATCCTCATACACTGTGGCGTGGAATACCGCGACAGTTTGATCATCTGAAGCATCAGCAAAAAGAGGAAGTGTCGGATGAAACGCAATACTGGACACCGTATAGGTATGATCCCTTATTCTCTTGTATGGACGACTGGATAAATCCAAATCGAACCAAACAAGCTGCCCTTCAACTGAGCCTATAAGCACATGATTTCCTGATGGATGCACACTCATCGCCGAAATTTCGCTGATACCAGTCACTAACTTGTTTACTAACTGTGCTTGTGCCAAATCATAAATTCGAACATGATGCTTCGTTGTAATAAAGAACAATGACTTGGACGGATGAAAATCTGCCGTGATTACACCTTTGGCAGATTTCGAGAAAGGAGATTGGGTTCGTTTTCTGCTTAATTGATGTACCACGAGACTAGATCCGAATGCATTCTTTGTAAGTACAACAAAATAATCACCCCTTTGATGCCAATGAACATGTTGAACTTTCCTAGAATGCTCAATAATGGCAATTCTTCCCAAGTTTCCTCTCTCGTCTTTCCAGTCTTTCCAATTTGAGGATGGTTCCCCAACTACAGAGTATCCAAATGATTGAGAATCTTGAGCTTCATCAGGATATAATATATGTGCGACATTGACAACAGCAACAAAATGTTTGATACATACCGCAAGCTTAAAATCATTTTCTTTTGGAGACCAAGCAACGTGTAAGATTGACAAGTCTTCATATTGACCCATGGATTCCATTTCGGACTCTGTTGCTTGTGATAGTGACTCAAAAGATGCCAACATTTCCTTCAGTTTTTCTTGAAAATCTATCCTAATTCGACAGATTCCTGTTGCCACTTCCCATATGGAAACTGAACCGTCTTGACAAGCACATGCCAACCATTGACCATTTGAATTCAAAGATATAGCCCTAATAGCACCAGCATGTGGACCAAAAGAAGCCACTTGTGAATCTGGAAATGGTCTTAGAGTGTCTGGAGATGGCAACTTGGGTAAAAGTGCTTCCGGATCTATTTTTCTTCGTCTCACACGCATTCTAGGGGCACAATAAAGCTCCAAGCAACGTTCAAAATGCTCCCGTATTAATGAGGTATACAAAGGAACATGTCGCAAGAAGTTATATGTTTCTGGAACGAGTTCGTTGTTTTCCTTCCGTTTCGATTTTTCTTCCTCGTTTAGAAGAAATTCGGGAGGTGGGCGATAACTTTCCTCATGACCTGGCAATGGCGTCTTTGGAGGTGGCAAATAATGGTGGGATCGGCCCACCTGTTCAAAGCTCGTTTCTTCCCAAATAGACAAGTCCTCTTTCTCTGATTTATGTTCTTTCAATTCTTCGATACGCTTTCTCCTAAGAATACTTCTAACCAGTTTTACCACTTGTGCTGCCTCGTGTCTCGAAGGTAAGAAACTTCTTTTTGGTTCATTTCTATTTCTTATCGGTTCGATTCGAGGTGTTCCCGTCCAGAAGACGATTTCTTCCCCGACAAAGCCACTTTCTGTTGCTCCAGAGGGATTCTGCAAGCGAACGATGGACACCAATCTCTTCAAATCATTCCTTGAAAGTGCAATTTCTTCATCGTTTTTCTCATCATAAAGATAATAAAAACCTTTCTTCACGTAAACAGGACAGAGTGGCCCAACCCGTTTTCGCCTCAATAGCTTTATTCCGTCCCGTGTGTAGCCAATATGTGATAGGTCCTTATACCAATCGAGTGGAACGTTTCCAATAGTATTTATTTCTTCATCACTAGAAGACGAACTATCACCAGGTCTTTCCTCTAGCTGTAGAACACTTTTACGTGTAACAGACTCCATTATTCAACATGCAGCAGCAAGCCAGTCTTAATCAGCCAAAAAGAAATATTGGCCGAGGAATGCGATTGTCGTATTATACTCGAATGGGATAGAAGCGAATCATTTGAACTGCAATGAAATTTCTCAGTTCAACTGCACTAAACCAAAAAATGAAGAAACCAATCAAGGAAAAAATCCACAGCAATAATGTACCTTCAAAGACTTGTGTGAAAGAAAGCTCAAGATTTGCTGTAAGCGACTTGACACCAAATGACTCGGCCCCTTTGAATCTCTTGATAAGTTTCTCCTTATTTTCAAAAATAGTCATCAAGAAATCTCTACAGGACTTTTCTTCAAAAGGAACCTGATCTATAGAGATCTTTTCCAAGAATACGTGTGCTACAGGGAACACTTGTCGTTGGTTTGGTGAGGCTTCAGACTGAGATCTCTGAAGAAAAAAAATTTTTGCAAGATTAATTCGTGAAACCCCCTTCTCGTCTTCTTCTCCTTCATATATGATAGTGGCATTGTATATGAAAGATAAGCGTGAATGTAATAACCGCATACAAGCGAAGAAGCCCTTGAACCGTGGAACAAGGACATTATTCAATCTAGGAAGGTCATTCTTCTTTGCGTAGTCCAAAGAAACCGCCTTCTTGTCCCATGAAAATCTCGTACCCTCAGGGTATGTCACAACCCAGAAATCACTACGAAGTCCTCGCAGCTTTTTCAACTCTTGCTCCAACCTTCCCTTGTCGTAGCTCCATTTACGACTTAAACTAACCAAAGCACCTGTTTGAAGGCACATCCAACCCAACATAGGAATGTAACCAATAGACTTCTTGCCAATATATCGACAAAGAGCTGTTGGATACTGCTTGATAAGAACCAGTGTAAGGATTATTGTATCCAGCCAGCTCTGGTGATTACTTATTACGAGAAAACTTCCTTCTCCCTCCTGTACTCTATCGCCATATAAGACAACTCGAAGTCCTGCAACCTTCTGGGCGTATGTCAAAATATTCAACTGCACCATCTTTAAGGCATAACTACGGACAAACTCTGAAATCTGTAACCCTTTTTCACCCAGAAAACGACAAAATAAACGAACAAGCAAAACAAGCAGTGTTGCAGCAAAAAAACAAGACCACAACAGTTGCAACAGAAACAGCAGACCACATACTATGCCAAACATACCAAAACCTGATAATCTCATTTCAATAGCTTCTATTTGACAATCTCAACTTCCATTTGTGCCATAAACAAACAAAAGCTTGCTCAAGTATTTAGTCATTGGGTTTCTAAACCAAATACAGGCTTCATCACTGGCTATGTCAGACAAAAAAAGAAAGAGAATTTCGTCCAGCTTGGTTGTTTTCACAAGTTTGGCGAATCACGCTTAGTGCTTTATAGCATGAAACAAGGAAATTTTCTGTGATTGGAACTAGCCAGTCCTGTTTTCGTTAGCTTATATAATATTATTTAAAAAGCAGTTGACTCTTCCACGAGTCTATTTCTTGACCATAAAAACCCAAGTCGTTATGTTCAAAATTCAAATAATAGTTTTTGCCATGATTGACGACACTTTTAAGTTGAAGCGTCTTTTCTTTTTCGTAGAAAATGAGTTCCCGAATCTTTCAAGCTTTTAGTCACAATTCTTCACGTCTCCGTGATACTGTTAGTGGACTCTTCTCCTATCCAGACACTTTCGGGTACGGACTTTCCCTAGATCTCACTAACGAACAGTGCCTCTCAAAACCTATTTTAGCTACACTCTCCAAAACAATTCTTCGAGTTGATTGTGCAACTGCTTTAAAACAATGGTTTTCGCAACCTTTGATAACTATTAATGACTGGCGTTTGCACTGTTTGCAATATTTGAGACCTCGGTCAATATGTCACTAGTTTCTGCACCCTCTTTTCTTCCAAGTTGAACGGCTTGATTTTTATGGAAGATGCAGAAAACTCTGAAATCTCCTCATAAGATACAATATATGAAGGCCTTGGCTACGCTGGCAGTATACTACTACTTCTCCAGTCAACAAACCACAGTTGAATTTTCTCTATTAATGCCAACGTAAAGCAAGTCCTCATAGTACGATACTTCCTTTCTCTTTTATCATAATTCAACAAAAAGCTTACTGAGAGAACAGGAGACAATAATCTCCTTGGAATATTCTCTTGACAAACTCTCTAAAACAATAATAATCCTTGTTTATTTTACATCACTTGTGTTTAAGTTCCTGAAGTCTATTAACACCAATTTTCGAAGAAAAAACTGCAGATTTGGTGAAACTATCTCGACTTTCTGCAGCTTTAACGACAGGAACAACTGGCGCTCCAACAGTATTATTTCTCAAATCCTCCAGACGTGAGTGACCACCCATTAAGGCGACTGAACGTGGACTGTCAATAAGCTCCCGATGAACTTTATCCCTTCGACTAGTCAAACTATTTCTGGTGTCTAACAAGTCGCTCCATCTTCTTCCATTTACCATAGCCATCAGATTTTCGGACTCTCCACTCCTGCGTATTAAGAACTCAATAATACGATTCTTCTCTTCTATCTCTCTAATATATCCACTTATTTCATTGTCCTTTTCTTTCAAGATACTTTCGTATTCGAATATCCTCTTTTGTTGAATGCCAACTTTCTCATTTGCACTTATCAATTCATCTCGAACAATAGAGAGTTCTTCCAACGCTTCCGCTAACTTTTTATGCACATCGTCCTTCTCAGTCCTCTTGTACCTTGAAACGTGTGACGGTTGCCTCAAAACAAACTCTTCAAACACTTCTGTTTCTGCTTCCAAGGTACCCACTTCTTCGTGTATAGGTCCTCTCTTCAACATATCTTCTCTCACCATTTCCTCTAATCGAGATTTGCCAGGGAAGGCTTCACCTCCAAGACTTGCAGCAAAGGCATACTTTGTGGCCCTAGCTACCTTTTCACCTTTTGAGTTGTTTTCCCACCTTGGTTCTTCCTTTCCTTCTTTCTCTAACAAGTCTTCCTCAGAAATATTTTCTTCTTCTTCTTCTTGAAGGCCATACTCCAAACTTTCAATAAGATGGACTACTTCTAACACACCACTCCCAGTTTCATCTGGCCATCGGACGTGTTCCTTCTTGCGAGTAGCATTATTAGTAAGAAAGTCCATATATAAAAAAGTGACGTGCTTGAAAGGGGTCTGTAAAGTCTGTCCAG
Source organism: Galdieria sulphuraria (assembly GCF_000341285.1). Taxonomy (NCBI): domain Eukaryota; phylum Rhodophyta; class Bangiophyceae; order Galdieriales; family Galdieriaceae; genus Galdieria; species Galdieria sulphuraria. Next base: position 70,921 of record NW_005178470.1, read on the forward strand.
TTTCCTCTCAACGGAACAATGTCTTCACTCTTTATTACCCAACCAAATGTTGAATGTGTCAACAACAATTGCAAATCAGATTCCTAAAATGGTCTAGGAGAATATGCTGAACTTGTGTGAGATTTGGCAACTTTTTTCATCAAAAACTCTTTTGTAATTTATCCAAGCTCTGTTCTTTTAATAACAAGCATTCAGCGTCTTTGCTTATTCCTCTTCAGTAAATTCTTACCACTCTATAGATTTTTGCCTGTGTGTGGAACATAAGAAATACTAAATTTGCAGGATCACTATGAAGGAAGAGGACTCAAGAGTATGATAAGAGAAAAGGGAATCCTGGAATAAATATTTTGTCTCTTTGCGAACTAGTCAATGTTAGCAGTTAACTTTTTTCTTGTCAAGAATTTGTTTGTCACATTGGGATTGTGGGTGGAGGAAACAGGCTTGTATTCGTCATGTCGTCAACGGAAGCCGTTGAGAATCTGTTGTTGAAGACCTTCCCAAAAGAAATCCCAGTCTCGTCCTATCTTTTGTACATGTTTTTGGCAACGCCACTACTTTTGTTGGATGTCTACTTGTATCTTGCAGTATTTCACTTGAACGTAGTTAGCGCAAGTGTTTCCTTTATTATCGGTACCGTCATCGGCTTATTGCTTATGGTTGTGTCTTATCATAAAACGGCTTATGCCAAGTGGTCGAAACTGGATCGAACGACAGAGCCTCCAACTAAGAGCTCTTTCAAGGCAAAAACCTCGGCATACCAGAGCGCAGTTGAAAATCATTTACGTCTCTTGGAAAGAACTGCAATCAGTTACAGTGTAATGGTAAACAACGCAATATTTCAAGCTTTTCTTATGGTCATCGGATTCTATCTTTTGAAGGATAAGGTGAAAGGTTTCTGCCGTTATTTTTGTTGGTTGACCATATCTCGTTATAGGTTCCGGACGAGCTCAACTTCGTTGTAACGGTCACATTGTCCGCAGTTTTTGTAAGGTTGAACTCAGAAACTGCTTTCAAAGGTGTCCATTCGTGAGCATTCCGTTGGTTCTTCAAGCTTTTTGTTTTGAAAGTAAAGAAGACCCGAAAGGAGGTTGCCGAAAACCCTTTTAGCTTCCTTTGACTCTCCCAGTGCATGCAAACAGAACTATTTTATTTGAAGAAGCAAACAGTCGTATTCACCTTTTATATGTTCCACACGTCGGGTGCAGAACACCAAGCTTAAAATTGAGGCACGTCAGAAAAACTATCTCGTGCATTGGCTCTAGTCCACCTTAGCACGGAGCACCCCCTCTTCCAAGATTCTAGTTTTCAAGGAAAGAATAAAGTTAGATGAAATCTCCTTAGCAAAGCAAAGGGTATTGCACTTACGTAACTGCAGTTTGAACAAGAATGATACGCGATGGAACCGCATTTGCATCCACTAGAAGACATTAGCACTATTTTTTTTTACCGAATGTGTCATACTCACTTTTCACAGAACACACAACAAGGAATGCAAGAGAGTGCGATAAAAATGCACCAATTACCTGTCATAGCAATGATTAAAGCTCATATCCAAATAGATACGTCTTACATCCTGTGCAGTTCTTAAATATGACTCTGGTCACTACTTGTTCTCCACAGTTTGGACAAATGCTCGTTTGAGGGGTTTTGCCAAACTTGAGGTTCGAACTCGATACAGCAGCGACTTTTCGTGTTTGCTGTATAGATGCCTGTTGAGCATTCACGTTATTTCCTTGAAACGGGGGCATCACATAGACTGTCGGTGGCGTGGCAGGGGCCTGTGCTTGATTTGCTGGTATTGCAGCTTGTTGCATACTATTCATAGTTTGATTTGCAACTGGAAACTGATAATTCGTATATTCACTATGAGGCGCTGATGGATATGCAAAAGGATGGTCTTGTTCCGAGGGGGAGGAAAAGGAGTGGATATCTGACGCAATATTCATGTTCAACCTTGAAGAGAAATGAAATACTAACCTGATGTTGGATAGGATGCCATAATAGTTATCTTGCAAGAAACGACAGTGTCAAACGACAGGCTTACTTACCAAATTTAAAAACTCTTGTAAATGGTCACTATGGATTTTGTTATATGAAATTCCCATAGATACTGGGACACACAGTCAATGTTGGCGGGAGATTCTTGAGGCCGTAGGCACGTGGCCGGGATTCCATTGGAGGAGGGAAGTTCATGTTGAGTTGTGTCATCGTTGTGTGGTGTCCATCGATTTTTAATTGTTGAAGATATCCCATTTCATTTATGAAACACATTTCTCATGTGGTGAAAACTAAAGAATGATCTATTCTTCATGGTTCTAATTCCTATTTCTCTGTTGGTCCCGGAACCAATTTCCAACTTACTCAGTATTTAATTCTATATAAAGAAAATCAAGTCTGATATTTTGCTACATCGCTATAAGTCGTTTTGTCTGAGTTTACGGAAATATTTCCCTCAGGCTCATCATACAGCCGTTCAACATCATAGTGTTCACGATTGGGAGGAACAGCCTCGGAAAATAATAGCATTGCGTTCTCCAATTCTCTAGTCGACCCAGGTAATAGCTTCTTCTCGTCCGATTTCGGATACACTTCATTTCGAGCTTTTATTGCAAGCGCTACATTATCTAGATACTCTCGAAACGGTAGTAAAACTTCGTCCCGTAATTCGGGTTCATCTTCCCAAGGCACTTCAAAATTAGCAATAAACGAAAAGACATCACTTTGGTTCTTTAATGGATAATTCGCAGAGTCTCTTATATCTACAGAGTATTTCTCGAACTGAATCATTCTTTCTAACTTTTTATCGACGGCAGCAAGGAAGCCTGTCCATGCCACTTTCTTTCTGCGAGTTTCTCTTTTGGATAAGTCTCTATCAAGTAAACCTAAATAAAGAAAAAGTTGAGTAAAGGGAGAAATATCATGTCTAGAATAAAATTCTGATCCACAGTCCACAAATACAGTAAAGAACAGCAAGCTGTAAAGGATATAGCAATAGATTAATACATATCCAACTCTCGCAAATATTATGCTCTTCCAATCATAAACAGAAGAACGAGAGAACCCAAGTACAATACACTTCAGCGAGTTCACCCATGTCTCATTCCTAGGCAAGAGAGTTTTGCTACCACACACAAAGGAGATAAAAAGTATTCTAGACAATGTTGAGATGAAGCACGCACACGTTCTAAGAATACGCCAAAAAGTAAATAAAAAAGAATATCGTTTGTCTAAGATATGCGCCATTTCCAACTCAACTTTCAAGTCAGACCAAGCCCAAAGCACAACTGGAATGTAAATTCCATACAATACAATTTCAATCCATATTCGAATATATCCAAAACCAACAAATGAAAAAATCGATGCGATTCCTTGAGCAAACAAAACCAGAAAATAAGACAGAATGTATCTCCTATATGTATCGCGAAAGGACAACGAGAAGAAGAAAGTATAAATGAATAGCAGGAGAGGAGTTACAAAGGATAGGAGAGATCCAAAGTGCCTTTCCCAATCAAACAACAGCCAAATCCACCCAACCGACTTGGAAAGGGATAGACAATATTGTCTTGTCTGAGCCGATAAAAATAAGGAAACTGTCAGAAATAACATCGAAAACAAAAAATAGACAGCTTTGGTACGCTTGCTCCTACTCGTTTCCGTTAACTTTGCCAAGTAAATCAGTTGTTCCTTGTGTTCTTGACTGAGAGGCTGCTCTTGTTTCTGTCGTTGTCCTTTCTGCAACATTTGAATGAACGTCTCTTCTTTAGCATTGTACAAAAGTTTGACGGACTCTCGTGGTGAGAATTTCTTTAATATGTTATTTGGAGTTGACCTAGTCTCTTCCCTAATAACCCCATTTCGTTCAGGCAACGATGACGACTCGTTCGTGACATTTCTGCAAACAAACTTCCATAAGACTTCAAAATTTTCTCGACACTTTACAGTCAAACAAGAAAATTTTACTCTTTCTCTTAGCAGCGCTATACGCGCTAGGCGAATCACACCATCTCTACGGAGCGAAATGTTACGGCACAATAAGGCTCTTTGCGAGAAAGGCTTCGGCAGTGAAGTACAAGGAGAGAACCCACTATACAGAAAGAAAGCACGATAGGATCTCGTATGCTGGAGCTTCGTGTCTTCTAATACAAACATATCTGGTATCTCCACAAACGGACGAGGAGATGTTACAAGACATTTCATCCGAAGCAAAAATCTGAGGAGTTGCCAAGAAAGTTGACAAATCTTATAAACACTTTACGGATTGGTCAAAGTTTGACATTTCTGTATTACATATTTCTATATCTTTGAGATTCCGACCACTTATCTCTCATGTGTCTCAATATCCCTTCTTCCTGTTCTCTCTCTTTCCATCGCAGATACTGTAAGGGAGAAACTTTTTGACCAGTAGCTGGTGAAAATGAGAAGCGCCTGCGAATTTTTGGTTCCTTACTAGCGGAAAACTCTTTCATGGTCGAGCTATAATAACGAACATCTCGCAGTTTTACAGTCGACAAAGCCCTTTCCTGTTTCTCTTCAAGTCTTGTCAACTTTCTTTTCAGCTCTAATAGCCGTCTCATCATTATTTGGAACCATCCTTCCATATTCCAAGATCTAATAAAGTTGCACATTTGTCTTAGCGTTTCTCTATCCGTGGTTGTTGTCACCGTTATGTTATTGTCTTTAGTTTGTATTTAGGTTTGAAAACAATGTCAAAAGAAGAACACCACTTACCAACCGGAACTGTTTCCTCAGGTAACGAAAAAGTAACTTCATGCTGGCATATGAAATGTCGCTCTGGTACTGAACTGATATTATTTACTACAACACTAGATTCCAACTCTTGAGAAAGTAGTTGGATATTTGCACTCAATAAGCCAAGATGTTTTACAAACTCGGGGAAAAAATTTGTTCCTTGAAGGACAAATTCAAACTCAAGTGGCTTCCAACCTTGAAAAGCTTCTTCATTTCCGCCAAGCAATCGATTGCATAACAACGCGTAATGCTCTTGAAAAACAGACACTATCTCTGACCAACGACTTTGGACTTCTTCCTGAAATGCTCTAATCGTTTCTTTAAATATCTCGTTATCTTCCCAGTAACTGGAAAACTGTGCTTTCCAGAGTTTGACTTCTCTAAGCAAACTCTCCCTGACTTCAAAATGCAACGAGTACAAATGTTTGTACTTGTGTTCGATTTGCTTTCTTTCTTCGTCCACTTTAAAAACTGAAACTTCTAAATTCTCCTTTTCTTCCTCTAACTGTTTACTGAAAACTTCATGTTGCTCTAATGCAGATGTTACATCTTCAACTTGTTCACACAGCTGAAGCCATTCATCATAAAGCAATCGATACTCTTCACGACAGGTTGATAACTCAATCAAAGTGGACTCCTTCTCCTCCTTAATAATAGCTTGTTGTTTTCTATGCTCTTCCTCTCTACAATAATATTGAAATTCTCTATCTCTTTCTTCTTCTTCCAAGAGAATAATTTTCTTTCTTTGTTCTTCCACTTTCTGATTCCGTTGAAACAACTCCTTCCTTAAATAATCAACTTTGTCGGACCATTCTAACACTTTCGACTCCAATTTTGAAGTTCCCCTGTCAAGTTGTTGTACTTTCGCATCAAATTTTCTATCCTGCTCTTTCAACATATAAAGCAAGTTTCGAGTGGCTTCGTCCGTGGAAGTTATTCTTTGCTTCAATTGTGAAATAACTTGAAAGGAATTCTTTAGAATTTCCTCATTTGTACATTCTATTTGAATACTTTCTAGGATATTTTCGTCCAAAGACAACAAGGCATACTCTAACCTTTTCATCATATCCAAGAAACCTGTTGTCTTCAATTTACAATCTTCAATGATGTCGCAAGTCGCTTCCAATTCTCGCTCTAAGTTTTCTTGAGTTTTTGTTCTTTCATACAACTGTTTCTGTAATTGTTCCATTTCCGTCTTATGTAACTCAACTTGTTCTTCTATCATTCGCATTGACTCGTCCTCAAGCTGTTGGCATCTCATAATCTCCAAGTCTCTTTCTTCTTTCAAAGCTTCAATTTTTTTGTTCCACATTTCCTGTTCTTCCTTAAACAACTGTGACAAATCATAAACCTTTTGTTCTAACTTCATCTTCTCTTCTTTAACAAAACAAGTAAACTTTCCATCCTCATTAAATTCATGAAGATCGTCATATGTTAAAGAATCCCATCGTTTTCTCCAACTCACCACAGCTTCTTCGAGATGCTGATAAGCATCATTCTGTTGTTTCACGCCATTCAGAACATCTGCTTTCCAATCATTCGATATAGCTATGAAATCATAGCCAACTCCAATTTCTTCTAAAATTCTTTGAGATGCTGTCACATCATTCGATGCAATAGATGACGCAAGTTCTTTCAAATTCTCAATAAGTTTAACTGCTGCATCTCTTTCTACTTCGGTAGTCTCCAAAGCTTCGACAGCTTCATCTCTCAAACCTTCTGCTTCTTCCAGAGCATCGTAAGTCAAGGTTAAGTCTTCCTTCTGCAATTTAATTTGATCGATAATCTGGTCCCAATCAACAACTTCATTGGACATCAACTTCAGGACTTCATCGCCCACAAAAGCATCGTCAGTTTCGGGAAAGACAGGCTGGCTAGTTTCATCTCCCTGAACAATTCCTTGAAGTTGTAGTCGGACATCAACAAGGTATTTCAACAGTTTTATCAAGTTGCTCATGAACGTGTTGGGAAGCGCTACAGTAGGTTCTGTCTGCACATGCTGTGACTCTAACTTATTATTCGGTCGAAGCAAAAATTCTCCTTGCAAAATGGAAGCTAAAAGACGATCTATGAAATCTAAAAACTGTACGACGATATTGGAAGCCACTTGGACAGATATTTGTCCTTTCAAGTGCGTATATATTCGTTTCGATTCTTCTGCAAATTCTCCAAGTGTAAAGTAACGAAGCTTCTCCATGATCTTCTCACAGCGAGATATTATATCGTTGGTATCCAAATTTAGACCACTTTCTGTTGACGTGTTGAGCGTAACATCACTCACACCAAATATTGCAGGTTTGACCTGTTCCACTGCGAAAAGATCCTTCTCGTGCTTTGAATCTTGCTTAGTGTTTCTTTCTGTAAGTTCGCTCTTCAAAGAACGAATTAAATCACGCGCACTCAGGAGCAGTTCTTCTTTCTTCTCAACTTCCCGTTGCAGTTCTTCCATAAGTTCTTGTTCTTTCTTTCCTCTTTCAAGAACCTTTTCACTATCTTTGTTCAAACCTAAACAACCTTCCAAGTGAAACACACGCAAACGAAGATTAAAGTTGGTTCTTTTCAGTCTTTCTATTTCTAAATCTCTGGGGTCCAACTCTTCCCAAAGCACTTGAGTCTTTGAAGAGGAACTTGGGAGCATAAAACTTTCGTGTGAAATTTCAAAAGAGTTTTCTGCCATTTATGATTTTTGTTATTATACACACGGTCCTTCAACTACCAGTTCCACTTCTATTTGGATGGCACATTATAACAATTTCTAAATGCCGTTTCCGATAAATGATCCAAATATGACAATATTTTATTTTCTGTTCTATTCCGATGGTACATCGAAAATTGTCTGTTTTTGAAGGAATTTGACGATTGTATGCTGCAGATTCTTTCCCTCCGATTTCAGAGTCAAAAATAGCTCGATAGCAGCTTTATCTTCCTTTCTTTACTAGCCATTTCGTTGCTTACCTGAACGAGAATTGTTGCATGGCATACATTCCATAAAAAGAATGTTTATAGTAATTTGAAGACTGGCAAGTTCTTTTGAGGTAATTTTCTAAAAGTGGAAAATATCGTATAGCAATAGCAACATCTCAAAATATTTTTGTAGTTATTTGGCCGATTCAGTATTGAGCAATGCAATCGGAGACTACTTCAGTTCCACATCACAAGCCAAAAGCTGGAAAGAAGGCGGCTTTAAAAAAGGCTTCTGCCAAAGCAGAACGTAAATTGCGTTCTTTGGGCCTTGAGCAAGGTAAAAAGTCATGGTACAGTCCCATCAAGAAATAAACTCTTTTGCAGTTAGTCATTCGAATGTTCCAAAGAAGGAGAAAAAGGCAGTTTCAGGCCCTGTGGCCATGCAACGTAAAATAAAGGCATCGGCTGAGAAAGAGATGCTAAGAGCGCACTTAGCTGTTCCCGACCGCACCGGTGGACATGAAGCTCCTCGTATAGTTGTAGTGGTAAGTCGGATGACTTGTGCTTGGTCAACTGCGATAATATCTGTAATAGATGGGGCCCAAAGGTGTTGGAAAATCCACCATTATTCGTTGTCTCGTGAAGCACTATACAAAGAAAAAGGTCGGTCAAATAGTTGGACCAATCACTGTTTTGAGCGGTGTCAAGAAAAGACTCAGTTTTTTGGAAGTGAGTTATCACACGTATTGTACTTTAATTATATTTTATACCCAATAGGTTGGTGGAGAACTTCCATCTATGATCGACGCAGCAAAGATTGCTGATCTGGTTTTGCTTGTAATTGACGCTAGCTTTGGTTTTGAAATGGAAACTTTCGAGTGAGTCTTTACTTTGCACTCTTTTAGTCTTCTAATTGTTAGGTTCTTAAATATATGTTCAGTCCATGGAATGCCACGTGTGATTGGCATCTTGACTCACTTGGATAAGATTCGCGAAGGGAAACAGATGAAGAAGATGAAGAAGCATTTGAAGAATCGCTTTACAAATGAAATAACTCAAGGAGCCAAATTATTTTGTTTCTCCGGCTTGACATTGGGAGGTGAATATTTGAAGCGAGAAGTGCTTAATCTAGCGCGCTTTGTTTCCGTTACGAAGTTTAAGACAATAACTTGGAGGAATGAGCATGGCTATATATTGGTTGATCGGCTGGAAGACAAAACAGAGGAGTCAAAAGATGATACTAAAAGCAGAACTGTGGCTTTTTTTGGATATTTGCATGGAACTTATTTAAGGTTTCCACGAGGTGTAAACTTTAAGGTATTAGAAACTATTGAAATGAATCACAGAACATACGAATACTCAACGAGTTTTAGATGCACTTGCCTGGCGTTGGAGATATTACTGTCAACCATGTGGAGCAGTTACCAGATCCCTGTCCGCTTCCAAATAAGGAGGACGCTAGTAAAAGTCGAAAACGAAAGCTGTCAGATAAGGAAAGAGCTATTCACGCTCCAATGGGCGAAGTTTCGGGTATTTCTTATGATCAAGACGCCATATATATCAATCTTCCCAATCAGACTGTTCGGTTGACTGGTGATATTGAACCAGAAAGTGAAGGAGAAGTGATGATCCGTAATTTGCAGCGAATAAAGGTTAGTTTTCTATTTCTAGTTGAATACACATTAAGTGAAACGTTTTTAGAGTTCAATGGATGATAAACTACAAAGTGGGAAATTGGATATCCTTCGACAGAGCCTTTTGGACCAAAATTCAAAAGATCTTTTGGATTCTAAAAAATTTCTTGAAGAATTTGCTTCAGATATCGATAGCCAAGAAGGAAGCATGGAGAATAGCTTGGATGAAATATTCGATAACAAAGATGAAGATCCAATGGCAAATGAGTTTAAGAGTGAAAACGTCGGTTTTGAGTCCAGAGACGAAAATGATGGTATTGTTGAAAAATGGAAACTTGCAAAGGATGATTTTCAGCTTGACACTCGTCCAAAGAATTTGACAAAGTGGATATATGATAAGAGACTAGCTCCCACTGAAGTATGCCTTAAAGACTTGGGTAGTTTCATATTCAGTGGAAGTGAGGAAGCAGACTGCAGTAAATTTATTGCTTCCAAGTCGTGGGACTTGCTGAACAACTCCAGTCTTAAGCGACGATTTTCGAACAGTGAGTTAGTGGAGGAAAACTCAAATCTGTCAGCTGAGAGCGATGATGGCTATTTCACTGCAGACGCGTGCGAGGATTCTTCAAATGATGACTCAGAACTTGACAGTGAAACTTGCTCTGATGTAGGATTAGATGATTCAAGCCCTGAAGTAGATAATGAAGATGCCACGTCGGTAGATTCACAAGGTATTTTAACTGAGGGATTCGATAAATTCTTCAACTCAACCTATTCCAGAAAAACGAATGAGGAAGAAGACTGAAAAGAAAATACAGTTTGACGCTGCATATGACGCAGATGCTTTGGACAAATACTCTTCAGACGAAGATGTTTCGTTTGATCAAGCTTTGAAACTAAAACTTGCTGAGCGGGAATCGAAAAAGAAGCAGAAGCTTGCCACTTTGGATGAAGAAAGCCGTCAGATGATGGAAGGCTTTCCACCAGGCTCATATCTTCGTCTTCAAGTTGATGATGTTCCTGAAGATTTTGTAAGTGCAAAACTCATTGTTGATGTTTTTTAACTCATTTATACAGCTGCGCTATTTTAATCCATTCGCGCCGATACTATTGGGAGCTGTTAAAATTGGAGAAGAACAATTTTGTCATATAAGAGCCAGACTGAAACGGCACCGTTGGAGAAAGGGTCTGTTAAAATGTGGTGATCCACTGATTTTCTCCATTGGATGGCGACGTTTTCAATCCATTCCTGTTTATTCTAGTGAAGATCAAAATGGAAGAAATCGTTACCTGAAGTATACACCGGAACACTTACATTGTGATGCTACGTTTTTTGGACCTCGAGTGGCCTTGGGTACTGGAGTCATTTGTTTTCAAAGATTGGATGGTCCAAATACGAGCAATTTTAGAGTTGCAGCTAGTGGATATATTTCTGAAGTCAGTGGAGACTTCAACATTGTAAAGAAGTTGAAGTTGATTGGAGAACCCCTCAAAATATTTAAGAACTCGGCATTTGTTCGGGGCATGTTTCATTCGGACTTGGAAGTATCGAAATATCTTGGTGCGAAGATTAGAACTGTTTCTGGTATTAGAGGAGCCATCAAGAAAGCTTTGAAGAGTCCTCCTGGTGCCTTCCGAGCAACTTTTGAGGACAAAATTCTTATGAGTGATATCGTTTTTTTGCGTGCGTGGGTAAAGGTAGCCGTGGAGTCTTATTGTGTCGATGTTCAAGACCGTTTATGCCCTCCTTCGGTAGAAATCCGTCACCTAATGAAAACTTTGAGAGAGTTGCGTGTAATGCAACAAATCCCTATTCCAACAAATGATGACTCGGAATATCGCAAAATTGATGAAAGACCCGCACAGCGTAACTTTCGACCTTTCCATATTCCTCGTTCTTTACAAGCGACTTTACCGTTTTCCAGCAAACCAAAGCAAATATCTGCAAAGGAAAAGCAGCGGCGCAGTAACTTAGAAAAGGTAATGTCAGCAGTGACGGATCCCGAAGAACGAAAAGAACAGAAAACGTTTCAGATGCTAAATACTATTCGAAATGAGCGAACCAAGAAAAGAGAAATGGTCAGCAAGGCGCGTTTGGAAGCCAAACGAAAGGACATGGAAAAACAGGAGGCAGAACGACAGCAGCGGATTGACGAAAGAAGAAAACGCAGATACAAATCACGAGGAGCAGCAAGGAAACGACAAAGAACAAACGACTAACTTTTTGACTGAGCTAGGATTCGTATATGTTAGGACTATAGTATCACGAGACTTTGTCATTTACGTTGTTTAGAACGCAGATGTTCACTTTTGCACAGCATTTTTACATTGAAAAGTGCCTTGCCAAGTGTCCAGTCATTTTTGTGCCATGTCTGTGCTCTTACGAATTCCTCGCAAGAGGAAGGAAAAGCCTTTATCGTTCTTGCAGGTTGAATTAGTGTCCAATAAATGTGCAAAGAAACAGTCGTCATCAAACGAAGAGACTGTAACCAACTCAAGTATCAGTCAAAAAGGAAAAAAAAGACTGTTCACACACGTGTTGACTTTGGAGGGTAGTGAAACAGCAAACACTGAAGGGAACGAGAAGTCATGGTCCACCAATAAAAGACATTCAAGCTTTGGGAATAACAGTGAACAGAAAAATACCCTAGAAACAAACGTTACTTCAGAATGGAAATTTTTGGACTTGGTGGACGTGTCTGAAGGATATGCATCACCTTTTACTTTGAACGGTGACACTTTGGTGAAGGAATACATTGGAGAACTTACGACGGAACCTTTCAACTCTTTTCAAAAAGAAAAAGGAGACTTCGTCTATGACCTTTATGAATTGTCTTGTCCCACTATGATGCCAGTTCACGACATAGGACTACCAATACGAGTTTTAACAAATGCGTTAGACGAGGACTGGTTAGTCGCAGAGGACGAAGAAGTTCTTGAAGATGGCTTTTCTAGTGACACTAATAGGACATATGACTATCCAGAAACTCCGGCGAGCTTAACAGAAGATGATGGTTTCTATTCAGAGAATTGGTATGATATTGACGAGGATTCAGACGAGTTTGATGATGAGGAAGGAAAAGTACCAGCTTTATGGCGCACCGAGGAATTATTACGTAAACTGCAAAGAACAACTATCTACGAGTCATCATCGTCTTCGTATAATTCGGAACGGAGTAGTAGTGATTTGAATTTTTAGCAACCTGACTTTGGTTCGATATCATTTACAATTTGTCAAACTAGGCGATAGTTCTATTTTAAAAGTCCACGGATGGAGATATCATAAACAACTTCTTCTAACTTTTTTACGTCATATTTCATCCCATCTATTCAGAGTCTATGTCAGTGACTCCATAGGAAATAGTCGGCAATAACATACCAAATCTTCTTCGTAAATAATCGTTGCGAAAATTAAGTAGTCTGAAACCCGCCAAAACCTCGGAAGAAAATTTTGCGGCTTTAACAGCAAACTCAAAGTCTCCTATTGTGACACGGTTCACACTCAATCTCGACAATTCGCCAACAAGATTGCATACGCCAACAAGGTAATCTTCCAACTCAATTCTCACAGAAGACGCTTCTGGTTCTTTAGGACAAAAAATTCTTTCAAGAACAAAAATGTCAGCCAACTGATTGCAATCCAAGTAATATACGAGGCAACCGACGGCAACTGCTTGAGATAAGGAACTTCTCCACAGCTCGTTATATTTATAGTACTCATCTACGGGAACATTTGACTGAAGACGAACAAAACCACTGGCAACTTCTCTTAGTGACTCGTAGAGTTCTTGAAGTTTGGAAGAGAGATCTCTTTCCTTATGCAACGATTCGACTAAAACTGCTGCTGAACGTACGGCAGCGTCGCATCGATCTCGACATTCTCTCAGATTCTCACGGCATTGAGATTCCTTTTCTAAATAGTCATTTAGTTTGAAAAAAAATGAACTTTCCATGGAGAGAAAAAGGACTCGAAGTGTTCCGAACTTGGAGTCGATCTCAACAAAAATTCACCTTCCTATATATAAATTTTTTTCCCACCCTCATGTCGTAAAAGAGAAATTATCAATTGCTATCATTTCGACATTCTTCGTTGTCGACAAGCTAGATATGTCTGGAGACAAGCCATTTGAGCCAGTAAATGTGTATGAATATGAAACATTGGCAAAGCAGAAACTGCCAAAAATGGTATTTGAATATTATTGTACCTTGTAGGAAAGTTGAACAGTTGTTTCAGGCGTATGACTACTATGCCTCAGGTGCAGATGATCAGTATACCCTCGAAGATAATATTTTAGCGTTTCGGAGATTTCGCTTCAAACCAAGAGTTTTGGTTGATATCTCAGTTCAAGACATTACTGCAAATATTCTCGGAATTCCTTGTAGTTTTCCTTTCGTCATAGCTCCTGCAGCAATGCAGAAAATGGTATATTGGTTGAAGCTTGTGCTTTCCAATAGTAATCTCTATATTAGGCTCACCCAGATGGTGAAGTGGCAGTAGCCAAAGCCGCAGCAAAGTCGAAGGTCATCATGACTCTATCGTCCCTTTCCACTTGCAGTATAGAAGAAGTCGCAAAAGCAGCTCCAGAAGGGCCAAAATGGTTCCAATTATATGTCTACAGAGACCGGGAAGTTACCAGAAGGCTCGTAGAAAGGGCAGAGAAGGCAGGATATCTTGCAATCGTTGTTACCGTGGATACTCCGAAGCTAGGAAGAAGAGAAGCTGACGTACACAACAAGTTCGAACTTCCACAGCATTTGACCTTTGCCAACTTTATCGAGGGTACAAACGAGGATCGTCAGAGAACCAGGAAAGTTGATGGTTCTGGATTGGCTGCCTACATTGCATCATTATTTGATCCATCGTTGTCGTGGAAAGATATTAGTTGGCTGAAAACTATAACCAAGCTTCCAATTCTGTTGAAAGGAGTATTAACTGAAAAGGATGCGGACTTAGCGACTCGCTGTGGTGTTGCTGGTATTATTGTTAGCAATCATGGTGCGAGACAGTTGGATGGTTCTCCTGCAACAATTGACTGCTTGGAGAACGTTGTGAGTGGTGTTAAAGGCAAGATCCCGGTTCTATTAGATTCTGGAGTTCGTCGGGGAACAGATATCATCAAGGCATTGGCGTTAGGTGCGCAAGCCGTTTGCGTTGGTAGGCCTATATTGTGGGGACTTTCTGTGGCTGGCGAGGAAGGTGTCAGACATGTTATAGAGTTATATCGGAACGAATTTGAACTCGATTTGGGGCTGCTCGGTTGCCCCTCGATTGCTAACATTCGAAGAGATATGATCGTTAAAGTAGATTGGTTTATCAACTCGTTTAAAACAAATGATGCGTTGCTTGGCCACAGTAAGGGGCAGCAAGAAATACATTCACGTCTATGATGAAATATATTTCATCCAGACAAGTTCTTCTATTAAAAAATTACAACTCTTAAAACTTACACATAATTGAAGCAGTTGTGCAGCCATATGAAATAATCTATGACACAATGTAATATTCATGCTTGCTTACTCTCAATATACAAATGGGTAGTTCAAACACGAAACCAAGATAGGGAACAAAAGTAATATCCTTTCGGCTTCTGTTTTGTTGTAATTTTAGAGATCGTGAGTTCGTATGTAACTAGAATCAGATGAAAAATTTTAAGCCGTCTGCTCTACCACAAGATTGACTCCCAACAAGCCATTTACGCGGTGTCTTATGTCTGTGTGCTTCGATAAGCTGAGTTGTGATACGATGGAATGTTTCAAAGTCTCTTTCTTCCGTGACAGGGTCAGAAGAAATCTTAACAACGGCGTTGGGGCGATCATAGGGCACTATTCTTTGCATCTCTTCTCTAATAACATCAAACGAAACCATATCACCACGTGCACCTTGATCCTTCTGCGTTTTAGAGTCTAGCATTACCCATATAATTGCAGGAAGACCCACTGCACCATAATTCTCTTTATATCTATAAATAAGATTATGCATATCAATTACTTGCTGAAACGAAGAAAATGAGGACGAACAAAAACATAAGACAATAAGCTGAGGAAGCAATTCCTGACCCTGTAAACGACGAACAAGCTCCCACAGCTGACAGTGGCTGAAGCTACAAGGATAACCACTTATGACCTTCGTTGCTTTCCTTTGTTCACAGGCTAATGAGAAGCCCCACTGTTGGTCATAATGAGATGCTCTTCTTAAGCAACCGTTTGGACAACAACTTGACTTCAATTTCTCACTCTCACCTGCACGAGAAACAACTTCTGAAGGCTTAAAAACCCACTGAAGATTCTCGTCGGCTAAAAACCTAGACTGTGGCTCTTTCTCTTGTGTAAAAACAGAAAGTCGGCTCACTAGTTCCTTCAGACGAGAAGTGAAGCCAGTAAATAAAATGCTAAAAACATTTTTCGATAAGTAGAGCTCAACTTCTTGTCTGTAACGAATCACACAAGAAAGGCACCACTTCGTCTGTATAACTCCGTCACTTGCCCCAGTTACTTCCGATAACAAATTTCCGACGTCACTTTCTTGACCTTTCAAAAGAACAAAAGAAACAGCTGTTCGACAAACAGGACAACATAGAGAGTCTAGTTGTGTGGTGCAAAAACTGCAAACTGTCTCGTGTTGACAAGGAAGAAACGTTGTGTTGATACTTCGCTCTAGGCAAACTGAACAAGTACCCGGCGAACCCTCCATAACAACTGTGGCAATCTCCAACGAAGATGGAATTTTTCTAGAATAATGAGTGATTTCCAGAATTCCAAAAGTTTCAGCGTAGGAGGGATGTCCGTAGTTTCGAATCGGACCTCAGAATGCGAACGTGGTTTTCAGTATGTTTGGATTTATTTCGTGACCGTTTAAGGTTTCGTGAGTCTTTCTATTTCAGATTGAATGGCTATAATAAAAGTAGGCGAATCCTGTCCTCTTGTCTTATTTATCCCACAGCAGCTTCAATAAATTTTGCTTCCCGAACTTTCACGTTGTTTCTGGCACTTTCAACTCTTAGTTGCTTAAACTTTTGAGAGGAGGTAGTATAAGAAAACTATAAGCCAAGCAAGTATTCTTTTGACAACCAGGATTCTTTCCGAATGAACCTTCTTTGGCAACTTTCTTGTTCAGAGCTTGTCCTATTGGCTATGCCGGGAATGAACATCCATAAAAAATGCTTAGAAATTTGGCGCCATTGCACGTTCATTCTTACGATTCCCCTCTTATGATGTAATTTTCTTCCACTTTGCTTTCACAGATGTCGCATTCTACAGTATTGAATTTCTTTTGCAATATTTGTACCAAGGAACTCGTTGATAACGGTAAGTTGTCAACTGTCCATATAATGAGTGACTTCTCTAACTCCTTGCATTCTTTTCAAGATGCCATATTCACCTCATGCGGTCACCTCTTTTGTAGTAGGGGTTGTACTGGTTTGAATAGTGGAGAAAGGGGTCGTTGCGACTACTGTGGACAGGAATGTGAAACATGTTCACTGTGTGGTCAAGGTTTAGGGCTTCCTGAAGAAACTCGTCGATATTTGTTCTCCTCAATAGAGGATGAGTTGCAACAGCTTATCAATATCATTGCTTATCACAGGCTTCAAAGGGATATACATCTCCAAAACGTGAGGGACATTATTCAAAAACAGAACGAACAGGTAAGGAAAGCTGAAGAGGAGGCAAAGGCTGGCAAAAATGCATTACGACAAATGGAACTTTATCGAGAAGAGATAACTCGTTTGAAGAATGAAGTTCAAGTACTTGCCTCAGAAAACCAGGAACTGAAAAAAAGAAGGATTTATTCCGAGTCTAGAGCGAAGAGTCCATCATTAAGCAATTATTCCATGCTTCCTCGCAGCACAGAACACACCTCCCGGACAGCAACTTGTATTAGTCCGATCTATCGACCGATGACAAATGGTATCCACTTTATTTGCTACACAAAAGTTTCTTTGCTAAATGCAGTCGAAAGAATTTACTTATAGGAAACTCAATTCAAACAGCTACAACAGTACAACTCCACGAGCCAAGAGTCCTTTCTCATTAGACACAGCTAGGCAACTGCGAACAAAAGGATATAGTTTACAGCGGCATTCGGAGGGAAGCAACTTGGTGAGAGATATGGCCTCAAAGACTTACAGACCATCTGCGACTCCTGATCTTCTCAAAACAGGCTCTGGCTCACGATCGAACTTTTATCTGAAGTAGTAAGGAGGAGCACCCTTCGTAAGGAGCAGAGTTTTCTTCTACTCTGTATCTTACTAGACAAAAGATAAAGATATTAATAAATAAATTTATTTTTGCTTAGTTCTGTAAAAGAAAACCACGCGATTTTTCTTTAAATATAGCAACGTCAGGAGACTCACGCCGGAAACTTCGGTTTTGTAAGCCTCCGTCATAATATTGAAAAAACCAGTTGTGAAGACGTCATCTTCTTCGGTCTTGCTCCTCGCAAAGAACTGTTGAAAGACGGACTACCAGAATTGTGTCACAATCGAAAGATTCTGAAAGACTTGGGTTCTGCTCAAATCTTCTCAGATATCTTCCGACGAACTTTTCAAAAGAATTTCGAAATCAACTCTTGTGTTCTTCGTAAGGTGCCTCGAAAAACTCTTGCACAGTTGTCTTAACCTTTCGCCAAAAAGGTGTTTGTGGATCGCCAGAGCCTGCAGTCTTACCTTCGTCGTCCGCCATTATCGAATCGATACTGAAAATTTGACAGAATGACACGTTGCTCACATCTTATTGAATGGTCGCTTGAATGATCCTGATGGGTGGCTTGCATTTGGGCCACAATCACCTGTTTCTATATTTGGCAACAGATAAAATGAATTGATTTACAAGAATTGTTCTTTCATTGGAAACTAGTTAAGTGTACTTGAGCTAGACAGCACTCTTCTGCATACTATGGGAAACACATTTTCATGTTTTCCGTTGAATACGATAAACGCAAAGCATAAGGCTTCTTCTAAGGACAGTATTAACGGCTTCCAAAAGGCTGCTGAAGAGACGAACGGTTGTGGTCCCTCCCTTCCTTTTGTTGGTCCACGAAGAAAAAAGTTTGTGGAACAGGTTAGTTCTTGTAGTGAAGATAAAGCTAAAGGAGAGAGGCGCCTGGACAAGGCAACACTTGCGCAGTCTGCAACTAACGTTCACAAAAGAGCAGTGAACAGCAAACAGCTTCCCAAGCCGTTGAAAATTGAAGAAAATAGTCGTTACATAGGGCAGGTTCCTATCTTACTGAGTGAATTTACAGTCCCTGTTCCCACTTTCTCTTCGAATAGTAAGAGAACTGAAGATATAGCGACATTTGGTCTTTACCAGAATCCGAAACGACAGCGTTTGTCTTCTTTTGATATTCCTCAAAAAGTAGATACATCTCTTGCCGTGCCTATTGCAAATCTTGCGTATCAAGGCGAGCTTTTGGAGGGTTATCAGATACCAAGGCACCGATCTTTCAGCTTGGATAACGCCGAAGCAGTGCTTTATAGGTCCGAGAATTTTTCAAAAGTTGACAAAGGTAGATGGCGTAAGTACTTGAAGTACTCAGGTGCAGTTAAAAAATGTTTGTATACCTTTGAGTGTAGACGAAACACACTGGACTGTCCTTCA
This sequence comes from Galdieria sulphuraria, assembly GCF_000341285.1. NCBI lineage: Eukaryota > Rhodophyta > Bangiophyceae > Galdieriales > Galdieriaceae > Galdieria > Galdieria sulphuraria. Next base: position 89,805 of record NW_005178470.1, read on the forward strand.
TCACTAGACAGAGATGATTTGGAAACATCTAAGTTGCCCAGAACGTGTAAATTCACTCAAGCCATCTTTAATAATGATCCATATCTTGGGGTTCCTGACTCAAGCAATAGTTGTACACGTTTCTTATCTGTTGAACGGCCAACGAAGCTGTTGCATTGCTCGACTAGCGCTGCAGAACCATCTGTTGAAACTGGTATAGCAGATGAAGCAGATCAAGACAGCGATCATCTACTTGATGAGTCGGAAACCATTTCAGACAACGTTAAATGTGGTATCTTATCAAGAAAGCCGCAATCTATGAATGAAGTTATTCGTACTTGTCAACATGTGAATCAGAACTCTTCTGTCAACGATTAAGAATTTGTAATCAGTCGTTTGTTTTATTAGATTTGGTAACTAATTGACTAACTTTGATTGTCCACGTACTTTTCTGATCTGTCAAGAATTGCCTTTTTTGAAACCATAGAGCAACTCTTATGTAAAAAAGTTTTTGGTTGCGGTAGACTATTAAATAGACATTGCGACCTTAGAAGAAGTGTTGAATAATTATTCTTTCAACCAGAACGAGAAATTTGAATGAATCATCTTTAACTGATTGTATTTTATATCACTCTTTAATGCCGTATGACATATGAACTTCTAAAGGTAGAATGCAGTGACCCTGCTATACTGGTTGTCAGAGTATTTTTGATTTGCTTCTTGAATAAAGTTTGGAATCTTTACATATCTTTCTCACTACCAATGTATTTAAGGTATTTTTATTTTGCGAAATTGGGTCGAACAGACTGGCACTGAGTCTTCGTGTCCTCCAGCGGCTTCCTTTTTTTGGTTTTATCGGTGCAGCAAGTGCTCTTGTGTTTTCAATTGAGCTTAAAAAATTGTTTCTGGTCACCTGCATTTGTTTAACTTGTCTATTAGATTTAGGTGCAGCGCATAGCACAGCTAAGAATAACGTTGGTGTTGCTTCGATGGGAGTCATGCGACCCGAGCTGGCTATGCGATCAATAATTCCAGTAGTAATGGTGGAGTACTTGGCAAGTATGGCTTCATAGTTTTAGTTATTTTGGTTGGACAAAGTTTGTTTTGTGTTGGCTTTATGAGTTGTCTGCTTGACTCTTTTAGTTGCTGAAACGAACTATCCATACTTTGGTTTTGCGCATCCTGCTTCTGGACCAGCAAACGGCCTAAGTTGCCTCGCAGCTGGAATTTGCATAGTTGAGAATTAGTGCCTGTTTCGCTATGTGTTGTTTAGAATATTGTAGGAATAGCTGGCGACGCACAAGTATAATTTGAAATAAGATTGTTTGACTTAGCAGAAGAATCAGACAAATTGTTTCATTTTATTCCGCTGAATGTTGCGTGCGAGTTGACGACATTTTTATTCTTTGTATTGCAAATTGGATAAAATTATTTCTCTTCTTCTTTACGTTTGACTTGTTCCTAACGGAAATGAACGTTTCTTGTATTTATAGACTGTTTGTTTATACAAAACTTTGAGTTGTCTTTGATTCTTGTTACAAATATCTAAAAATAGGCCTCCACCTGTGTAACCATTAGGTTATATTTCGCAAGAGTCTTCTGCATAGTGCTTAACGCAAGGAACTTTTGTATAGTGACTCACTTATTCAAGGAGCTGATGGATGCGAATGGAAGAAGAGTAGCAGTCAATTGGAGCTCAACAGATCCTTCCTTGAATTTGCGGAGCTTTCAAAAGTCTTACATTCTTCGTATAGGAAGAAATAATAGCTCTTTTGGGGTTATCTAGGTGCTAAAGCAGCTTTGTACTCTTTATAGTTTGCTCTTTGCAAGTTGTGCTTTTTCAAAGTTCAAAGTTTATCGTAAAAGAGGATACAGCAAAAGCCTTTACAGAATTGAATTTTTTGAAAATTATCTTTTTTCCCTCGACAGAATTCACAGTATCTAATGTTACTACTGTCTGCGAATATTTTCAGAGAAGGAGACAGAATTCATTGACTCTTACAAAATTGGGTATTGATGATTCACTTGTATGAGTCAACGTTCCTTTTGACATTGATATTTTGCACATTTTTGTGGTTTGTCTTTTGCTATCATCAACTTCTGCAGCTTTAGTGATTGGCTGTTTCGTATCATGGTTGTAAGAAAGGAGTTTGATGATTGCTGAGAATAAAAGAAATGCTGTATTTGCAGGTTTCTACATTTCTATTAAATGATACTATTTCAACTAGCGCTCTTGAGTAGAGTACACAGGAGAATGACTTGATTGATGCACTAGTGGAATCTTTCAATTATTTCGGAGATACCTTTTAATATATTTCAAAGCTAAAATTTATTTGAAGGCCATTGTTGATGTCGATTTTGCAATAGTGCACACTTGCAGTGATTTGAAAGGAACAGAATTTAGGTACATACAAGTTGAATGTAACTAAAATGAAAACTTTCTTGTCCAAGTTCTTGGTAAAGTGGATACCGAAAGAATATCTCAAAACAGCCTTAAAGTTATCTGCTACGCTGTCTTTCTCGTCTGTTGGAAATGAACAGTAACTCTATGTACTGTAGTTCTCAAAGACTGAAAGGGAAAAAGTTGTTTATCGATTTCACTTGGACTGTCCTTCCTATCTTTTGTTGACTGAATAGAAGAGAGTTTTCCACAATTAGAAACGAAACAAAGGAAAGGACAGCTAAAAACTGCACAAGCTCTCAATACTTGAGAACAAACACAAAGCCCTACAAAAACTACTTACGATAGGGAAATTCAGTAAAAGATTAAAGCCCATTCGTTCGTTCTCCACGTAAAGAAAACTGCATTTTTAGCCTTAGAATAAAGATGAAGGTGCTCCAACAAACATGAGACCCGTTGGATCCAAGAGAAAATATAGCAAAGGTAACGACAAATACTTTAGAGGTATTTGGTTCGCGATCAAAATTCTATTTAAAAGTAATCATTTTTCAAAAGTACTCAAGACACCATATATCCAAAACTCTGCTTTTGTGGATTATACAGAAAATTCACCGACTCTCAGATAAGAAAAGTGATTCAGTTGCAAAGATGATATTCAATCTAAAAAATTTCGTTTAGCTGTCAACAGTATAAGAGAGATCTTAAATGATTCTAATCATATAACGACGAGAAAAAAAACTTTCGATTTCAGAAAACCACGATTTACACAAAAATTCCATTCATATTGCATTGCAGTTCAAACGATAACTTTGGGGTTCAATTAGAATTTTTTTGCAAGTAGTCAAAGGAAACCCTATCCATTGTCATTCCACAACAATCACAATGGCAATCAGATCATCCGTCCAGAAATTCATAGAACAGCGTATTGGCCTTTGGATTAAAAAGTGGTAGAATGCAGTTATTGAAAGGTCCACTCTGGTCTCTAATAACAACTGCACAAAGAAAAAGTCGAGTGTTAGATTTCAAAAGATTTCCAGACCAAAATCTCTTTACACAAACTCAACTTGAAGTAAACGAAGAAGAAACGTTCAAAGTTAGACAAAATCAACCAACAGTCGAACAGGCCAACTCAGTTGTTGACGAGACTTCACTTGACGAAAGAACTAAAACAAAATCCCGCAACAGTCATCCGACAACTCACTCGAATCATTCTGAGAGTAATTTAAAGCTAGCTTATGATAAAAACCAACAATATGATGTTGAGACGGCACTAGGTATGGTGAAGGAGTCAAGTAACGCTGGTTTTGATGAAACTATCGAGGTAAGCTTCCTTGTCACGTTTCAACTTATTCAGTTACATACTCGTGTAGGCTTGTTTCTCGTTGAATATTGACGATCGTAAACCAGAACAACGGATAAAGGATAAGATTTTGTATCCAGTATCACCAATAAAGCACACACTTGTTGCGGTGTTTACAAAGGATCCTCAGGAAATCGAAGCTGCCCAAGAAGCAAAAGCAGACTATATTGGATATGAAGAGTTATTGGAACGTATCAAGAAAAGACGCTTCAAGTTTTATTGGCTTGTTTCGACGCCGTCAAGTGTAAAGGGCCTTAGTTCGGTTTCGAAAATATTAGGACCACGAGGAATGATGCCGACAGAGAAAATGGGAACTCTAACTGTAGATATTGACTTGACAGTGAGAGAATTGAAAAAGGGCTATCTACGGATTGAGAACGATCCGTACGTTGTGTTTATTCCAAACATATTTTGTATCTGCTAAGCCTTTCATGTAGGGATAGTAATGTACATTCAGTTTTAGGGAAGAAAAGTTGGTCGACAGAGTCATTGCTAACCAACTGTTGCTATCTTTATGAATTCCTGTCGAGTAAGAAGCATCGAACGATAAAGAAGAACTATTTTATGGGTTTGACACTATCGTCTACGATGGGTCCAGGTATTCGAGTGGACTTGAATTCGATTCGTGACCTTGTGAATAAGAATCAACAAGATAAGACGAAACACAGTTCTACTGAAATATCAATGCCTGCTTAGAGCGGAACCTACAACTTTCTTGTACTTTTTGAGCAGGACTAGAATGCGGTGTCTAGAAAATGTGTTGATAAGATGCAGAAATGGGAGTTGTCTCATTTTCCATAACAGGTACCTTGACATGAATAGTATATACATGTTCCATGCATTTGACTGGCAAATAAACTCATCCATTTCAATTCCATTAACAACTAAACATATCTATGGTTACCGGCTTTAAAATGGCGTTCGAATGCCCTTCATGGAATCGAAAACAAACATGCGTGACAGTTCTTTCGTCTCCATTTGTTGTTGAGGCATTTGAATCTACAGTAAGCCAACTATCTCGTTCTTTTTGACTTGCCAAATGTTCCACTTCACTTTCAGGGTTTTCTAATATACCAATGAGAATCGAAAGCGTTTCCATAAAAGATTGAGTTTCTGTTTGCCAAGGAGACATATCTTCAAAGTAAGACAACTGAGGAAGCGTAGGAACAAAATTCCAAGATTTATGATGCGTCAGTTGAGTCTCCATCTCATCCTCTTCTAATAAGTCCTTCGACTCCCAAGTGACTGAAATTCCATAACAACGAAAAATCTTCGCAATTTTTTGAATAGCCTAAAGAGAAAATGGAAATATATAAGTTCATCCGTTCACTGTTAGAATGATACCTCAATGCGCTGCTTTATCTCAGTCAATTTTGATGCATTCTTGATAGAGTGATAGATAAGACTAGTTAGTCGTGGGTAAGTTTCTGCAGTTTGTTGTGTCTTATCAAATCTTGCAAAGGAAGACATCCAAGACTACACTATTGATAAACATACAGCAGTAATATGGCTCAAACTTACATTACGAAGTTCCTGGAGAGCAGCAATATTGGTTCGCATTCTTTGTTGTTCAAGTCGCTTCTCACGAAAATGCTTCACGAAATGAACTTTCCTTATCAGTTGTGTATACTTTTTAATAATAACTGCATCGATATCTTTTACAACTGATTCTATTTCATAAGAAAGAGGTCGAGATAAATTCGCAACATAGAACTGTAAATCAAATATTTCAGTCAATTGCTTCAAATCATCGCTTGTTTCTACCGCTGTCATAGCAATTGTTGGGCAAATATCTAACAAGGAATCATATTCAGCAACGGATAATCCACAAAAATATCGATAGTAAATCTGTTGTTCCTTATTTTGACATTCAAAAATACTAATCATACGATTAAAACAAGTATAGAAAGGAAAATCATGCCTCGAGATTGTCACTCACCTATTCATGATGTCTATCATGTTACTCCTAGAGAGATCCTTAAAGTCGTCAAATTGCTGAAAGGAGACTGGCAAATATTGAAAATGGTTCTGGACAAACTGCAACTGATTTAATACCCAACGAATGTCTCCAGCTGCTGCTTCACATAAATATTTTAAAAAGTCTCTTTCTTGTTGGGATATATCGTGGCCATTGGCTTCATTTCTTTCATTGGTTAAAACTCGCATCGAACGAAATAGCAAGCTTTTCGTATCTGACTGACCAAAATGAACAATTTTGGCAAATGGACGCAAAGTTGCAAGACCTCTTGAATACGCATCTTCGCAAATAATAACTACCCATACCGAGTTCCTAAAAATATCGTCAATCTCCCTCAATCCACTATTATTGTAGCACATACTTCAAGGCACCTGTTGAATTAACGCCTCCTTTAGCATTATCTGACAATATCTTTATACACTTGTCTACATTAGTCACCTGGCCCGCTGCAAAAACAACATCATCCAATACAATACAAGGCGGCAACTGACTGGCAAACAAACAACTTTTATTTCTTAGAGCTTCAACTTTTGATAGAAGTGAATTCCAGCCGTTTTCTTCAATCGCACTAATATAGTGCACCTGAAAACCCACGTGCTGCAACAGCATGGGTATGGCCACAGTCTTCCCTATGCCAGGAGGGCCCCAAACGATTAAAGTATTCTTGTTTCCTTCCCAACGTTGTGAACCTTTCCAACTGGAAACCGACTGATCAGAATCAATGAGACTGGACGAGCTTTGAACACTTTGTTTCCAACCTATGAAGGTATGTAATAGCTGACGTTGAACAGTAGCATCACCCAACAGTTCGGTTATACGGTTTGGATGATGTTTATCTACCCAAAGTTTATTGTGACTATCCATAATGCGTTTCTTATTGTTGCCAACTATACTCGATAAGCCATATTTGGAGATCTGAAGGCTATAGATACCCTTTGTTTGACTCTGAAAAACTGACGGAAATCCAATTTGAATTCATGAAATTTGTAACGATGAGATGTTGACTTTCAGCAAATCTCTTCGATAAAGTTGTTCCAACTGCGTCCATCCTCCTATATGTTTTTGAGATATAAAAATATTTGGCACAGTCTTCTGTCCTGTTTTCTTCTTTAAAACTTCAAACAACTCAGCCCCATTCTCCACTTTATCCATCTCTACGAGTTTATAAGCAATGCTCAATGCATCTAACAAAGCTTTGGCTTGCTTACAAAAGGGACAATCCGAGCGTGCAAAAATTACGATTGGCTCTTTTTCTATCAAGTTTTCTACCAACTGAGAGGCCACTTCCTCCATTCCCGTAGAAGACAAGTTACCTTTGTGCAAACCACATTCCTTTTGAATAGCTTCTTCCCACCACCATCTTCCTTCTCGTTCATGTTGATTAGGTAAAACCGGTCTAGTGCATGGTTCACATCCTATAGATATGAAACCTCTTTCATGTAACTCATTATAAGGAAGTTCTAGAGCACGAATCATCGACCAAACTTGTTCCGAACTCCGGTTCGCAAGTGGATTCAACTTAACAAGAGATGTTCCATCTTTTCCCTGAAATGATGGATCTATCTGAATAGTCGGAACAAATGAACGAGTACTCGGACTTTGGTCTTTCCTCTGACCTGTCATCCAAGCTCGCAATGAACTAAGCTTCTTCTTCAAGGGCTTTACCTTACGTATACCACAGCACTCTCCATGTCCATCCTTATAGAAGGAAAACAAGCCCTTTTCTCTAACGAGAGCTTCTACTTCCTCAGCATTCGGAAATTGATATTCAATGGAAATTTTGAAGTATTCTGAAACCTTCTCATAGAAACGATACGTTTCGGGATGCAACCGTCCAGTATCCAAAGCAAAGACTCGAAAAGGCTTGCCTGACCTCTTTGCATATTCCAACAATACAACATCTTCTGCTCCTGAAAATGCTATGGCAACTTCTTCACCAAAGGTCGATAGGGCAAAGTTGACTACTTCCTGAGGGTCTGCAACAGAAAATTGTTTTTCCAAAAGAGGAATATCCAAGTCTGCACTGGCTACACAATCTAAGGTTTCATGTTTCCTGTTCTGATAAATTATTTCTTGTTTGCTCCACTTTCGACCGTCTTTGGGACGACAAACAAGCTGCCTACTAGGCTGAGCGATAAAACCTGTTTTGGAACTCTTTTCGACAGCCGCTTTCTTTTGTGAGTAAAAAAGACTTGAAGACAACGTACTAGTAGTGTTTATATATGCCAATGGTTTCATAAACATTTGTGTGACTCGTTCCTTATTCGCGTCTCTTAAAGTTGCGACTGTGCAAACAATTCTAAAGTGAAAATTGTTTTCTAGTGATTTGTTTTTATCCGTTCTTCCATTTCTACTGTTTATCAAGTTTGGTTTCCTTTCTTGCTCGTATCAGTTCCTTTACTTGATCGCCTCCAAACACCATTACACAAGTAAGATAGACACCTAATCCAATTCTAGGAGTTACACCTCGATAGAAACCTAATATTCCGTTCTTTTTATAAATATATTTAGCACAAGTGAATATATTCATTTTCTCCGGACGATCAGCGGCCTTGAGTTGACTTTGCATTTCTATTCGAATAACTTCGATGGGTTGATTCCAACAAGCAAGTGCACCACCAACAACACTTGCACCCAGTTCTTCCCATTTTGATAACTTTCTGTCCTTATCCTTACCCTTGAAAAGTGTTTCAGTAATTCTTGCAAGACCAAATCTGGAACCCCAATTGGTTGCTTGTCTAACTGCAACTGCTGTTACTCCACGATATACTCCAGATATTCCTTTGGTTCGAAATACTTCCTTTGCAACTTGTAGTGTAGACAAATCCTTTCCAGCTCCTGTCTTATCACGCGTAACTTCTACTGTTTTCATAAATGTACAAAACCCCATCGTAGTATAAGCTTGTGCCACACCACCAAATACGCCTCCTGCTGTATCTGAGATAGTTTGAGAAAAGCCTAAAGAAGCAATAAAACTAGAAGCTTCATTTTGCGCCAGGAATAAAACACCGCCCTTTGTACTAGCCTCAATCCAGGCCCAAGGAATGAGTCCTTGATAAAAACCTGATAAACCTCCTCTAGAATAGATGGTTTTCAAAGCTGAAATCATACTGTCCTTTCGATTGGCTAAGCAAGGCATACAGTATTTTCAACACTCATCAGAAATATTTCGAGTTGTCATACATACCAGCAAGTTGTGTTTTAATAACTTCAAAAGGCTGTCCCAAAGTCGTTACTTCAAACAACTGAAGAGCTGCACCTACTCCAATATTGGACCATACAATAGGTTTCCGCATAGGACGCTCTTGAACTTGCAAAGGTGATGATTCCATCCTTAACCAACACAAGATTCACGACGCGTCGAAATTCCGTGTCAAACAATCAAACAAAAACCGAAATTGTTCAGCAGTTTGAATCATTCCAGGCCGCCTTTTGCGTATTTGTACAACAGTTTCCGATACGAGGTTGACTAGAAAGTCTGCAATTTCTTCCTTGTCTGCACCTTTATCCACAAGGGCTTTCAATCTCTAAATGAAAAACACATATGACTGTATAACTTTATAAAAATTGAAATGGACTCACTTGCAAGAAAGAATGAGAAGAAAGATACCGCCGAAGAATATCTAAAGTACAAAACACTCCTGTTCGTCCTATTCCAGCACTGCATATATTCAAGTCGTGTTTCTGAAAGTCTTATGCGACTCATTACCTGCAATGGACGACTAGAGATTTTCCCAGCCGGTGCTTTTCTACTTGCTCTAATAAGAATGTAAAGGAACTTTTCTCTGTAGGTATTCCGTGGTCTGGCCAACCGTTGTACTGAAACTGATATACAAGTCTATCTTCCACCTGTCCATCCGATAACTTGTGATAAAGTCGAATATGTCGTAGAATAACGGACTTTTCTGCAACTACGACTTCATCTTCCAAAAAAAGTTGAATACAACCAAGACTCCATACTTCTTGCTCCTTAGTTGGCCAATAAACGTCACATTTTGACTGAGTCTTTGAAATCAACTATTGTCCTCCAACCAAACCAAAAATAATACTTACCATCCCTCTTTCTACCAAACGAGTGACCATAACAATAATATTAGTTTCCTCTTGTAATACCATATGCCAAAACTCTTTCGTACAACTCTTAATAGGTGCTTGGGTTGCGATGTAGATTCTATCATCTCCGGGAAAAATATCAGAAATATAAGAAGCGTTCAGATATACCGATTCCACAGAATCACAACACTTTACAGTAACACAATATTCATCGCAAGGAACTACATCAACATATCTATTTTTAAGTTGGTTGTTTGGTAGCTTTGCAATGGTAAAGGTTTGTTCCTTTTTCAACTTTCTACTCAACTCCTCCACACGCTGGCTGAAGTAATTAGCTACATTCTATTACACTAGGAAGCAACCTACTTGAAATTCTTTCACAAACCAAGAAGGAGTATCGCCTTGAGGTTGGTTTTTGGAGGATAAGAGATAAGCCAACGATTCTTTTAAAGGCAACGAGAAGAGAATGGACATTTTCAATTGGTGAAAAATAATTTTATGAATGAAACCATTCGCGGTAGTAACTTTGTTCAGAACAACTCAACCAACATAAGTGACCTCGTGCTGAGCTGGAAAATATCTCAACTCACTGCAGAATGTTTGAGAAATGAGGAGAATTCCTTTCAATGTTCTCCTGCTCTGGAATTCACGTCGGAAGAGGAATATAAGAAATTCTTTCGACAGTTGATTCAGCACGATCTCAAATCGTCTATTGTTGCTGCTTTAGAGAATTGTCGAAAACATTGGGAAAGAAAGAGTACAGTTAGAGATAACTTGAGAAAAGAGGCGAAATGTTTCAGTTTGGAAAATGGCGCCACAAGTATGTTTGTTTTCTCAGGTACCATTCAACGCGCGCAACTACGAAAGAAATACTTGTATTTAGATGTGTTACTATTTCCGGAAAAAGAGTCTGTAGTGAATATCAATGAGGGCGATATCTTGGTTGTTTTTTCTGGAGATGTTTTCTCATGGCAGACTTTATGTGAAAGTTCTTTATTTCTTGTTGACAGAGTTTTCAATCAAAGACCAGAGGGAAGTCTTTTGATTAGAATTCGACTTCCTGAGTATCAGATATCCTCTATCAACTTTTCGTTACCTCCGTTAAATGGGAATAACTTTTCGGAAACTCGTCAACGCAGCCGTGAACAAGGTGAAATAAGTGAAGTGTACATCAAAGTTATTGGTTCAGTTGTTACGGCATCAAGAGAATTTCTAGCAGTAGAGAATCTAAGTAAATATGCTTTGAAATTGGAGATACTGAAACCTTCTCAATGTGAAGGCTTACGTTTTTCTATTGGATGTTTGAAAGGTCCCAATCCAAAATTTCAAAGGATTATGGCAGTTGTAGATAAAGTTAGTAGTTCGTGGCAATTAAATGCTTCACAATATGAAGCAGTTGCTTCCTGTGTAACTAGTTCAACTGGATTTCATTTAATTCAGGGTCCTCCAGGAACAGGAAAGACAAATACTTTGTTGGCTATTCTCAATGTACTTCATGTATACGGTTATCAACTGTATTATGACAGCCTTATAGAGAATTGGTATCAACGGAATGGGCATCAGACATACTCTTTGGATACAGATTCTGTTTCTTCAAGTACTTTATTGTCAGGCTTATTAGGCTCATTAGATCAGACACTTGGTTCTCTTTCAAGAAGTATAAGGAAGCCACGAGTAATGATTTGTGCGCCTTCCAATGCAGCTGTGGACGAAGCGATGTCGAAGTTATTGCAACACAGCTTTGTTGACGTTGACGGAAATCAGTATCAGCCAGAAATGATTCGTATGGGTGCCAATGAACGCGTATCAGAAGCAACAAAGGCACTAACTGCAGAAAGACAGGCACTTGTCTTTTATAATCAATTTTGCTCGAATTCTTGCAATCATGAACAATATTGTGTCGATGAAGACTTGAAAAAGAAATGGTTAGTTCAATGGAATGAAGAATATCGAAACTGTAGAATGAGGTTTGAAAAATGCTCCTCTAAAGAAAAGGTTAGTCAGAATGTTGTTTTTTTGATGAAGCCTTTGAATGGATGGATTCAATAGAAAATGGAAAATTATGAAAGATTGGAACAGTTGCAAAGAGATTTGAATAGACTTACCTTGGTATTTTCTAAAGAGAGGTCAAAGGATCAAATTATATCCGAACTTACTTTATCTTATGTGAAAACTGCACAAATTGTGTTTTGTACCTTGTCTGGAGCATTTTTGTTGTTCTCTTTAAGTGGAAATTCTGCCATATCGCATACAAGGAATCAAATGGATAAATATTTTTGGTTTGATACAGTCATTATTGATGAAGCTGCACAGGCAACAGAACCTGCGTGTTTGATTCCATTTCTATTTCAGATTAAAAGATGTGTTTTAATTGGTGATCCTCAACAGTTGCCAGCTACAGTATTTAGTTGTGGAGACTTGGGTACAGCTTATGGTCAAAGTTTATTGGAACGTTTCTGTCGAGTTGGTCGACCTGTTATCATGTTGGACACTCAATATCGAATGCATCCTGCAATTAGTTTATTTCCCAATCAATATTTTTATCAAGGTCTTTTGAAAAATGACACTTCTGTGTGTAATGACAACCGATCACATATATGTCACAGTGATTTCTTGAAGCCTCTATTAGGTATATCATTCTTGTGTCTGGCTGCATTCATTTATACTCGATTGGTTAGGTCCTTATGCTGTGATTGATATTTCGGATGGGAAAGAATTTCGTTCTTCTTCAAGTGGCTCATTTTATAACGAAAAGGAAGCAGATATTATAGCTCGTATATACAAATATTTTCAACACAAGTACTTACCAAAGGAAACTAATGAAACGAATACACCTTTTAAAAAGAGAGTTGGAATTGTAACACCTTATAGGCGTCAACTTCTATCGCTCAGGCAAGCATTTGAGAAACATCATATTTCTTTGAGAGGCGTAGAGATTGACTCTGTGGATGCATTCCAAGGCAGAGAAAAAGATTGGATAATTCTCAGCTGTGTTCGATGTAGTTTCGAAAAAGGAATTGGCTTTGTTCGAGATATTCGTCGAATGAATGTTGCCATAACTCGAGCAAAGTATTCTTTACTCATTGTTGGAAATATGAAAGCTTTATCTCATCATTCAACAGATTGGTTCGCACTGGTAGAGAATGCCAAACAAAGAGGTGTATTATTGAATGGGACAGCCATTATCGAGAATTTGGACACTCAAAGAGCTGTGTCTATAAAGGAACGAAAGCGTCCCTTATACAAAAGCCGGTTCAGTCAAGCTGTAAAATACGAAAAGCATTCTTGAAATAGTCTATCTATCCATCTTTTGTTGATCATGGGATCCTCTCCTTTTGGTTTATACTGTGGACAACTTTCTCACCGGTTTGTTGGCAACCGTCAAACTAACTGTCTTTATCTCACTAGCCTTTCTGTGCTAGTCGATTTGTTCCTGCGAAAAACTTTTTTGTCTATCGACTATTTATGTTATATTTTGACTTGGACTTGTTACGACATTCATATCTTGCCTATTGTTGGCCTCTCTTTTCTTATTGGGGCCCTGCTTTGGTTTGGTTTCGTTGTCAGGATTATTTAAACTCGCAGTCTCTTGAAGAGTTGAGCAGTAAAGTGAGAAAAATAGTATCCGAAAAAGTACACAAAAATATAAATGGACCTGTAAGGTTATTGACTCATCCTAGATATTTTGGTGTTTCTTTTAACCCTGTGAGTTTTTTCTATGTTTTTGATGAATCGGGTAAATATTTAGAAGCAGTCGTTGCTCTTATCAGTAATATTCCGTGGTTAGAGTCACATATTGAAGTACTTGTTCCTAAAGAGACTCAGTATGATGCTTCGTTGTCTTCGTCATTGATAGTTATGAAGAGTCACCCGAAAGCATTTCATGTATCTCCGTTTCTTCCAATGGAAAATATAGAATACAACTGGTGTTTTTCCAATCCAATTGAAAACTTGAGAGTGACGACGCTTCTGAAACATCAACAGCACAACATTCTGTTTGCAAGTCTAGATTTAGAGAGACATGCTTGGTCACTGTTATCGTTGCTGATATTTTTGTTTCGTTATCCATTCATGACATGGAAAGTTATTTTTGCTATTCACTGGGTACGCATCTCGTTTTTGACATGCTTAGAAGACTAACATCAAATGACGATATAAAGGAAGCTTATCAATTATGGAAAAGAAAATTTCCATTTTATTCACATCCAAACAATAGTCAAAATGGTAAGTAGTGTATACTGTGCCACTGAGAGAAAGCAATGTAATGAGTATGGCTAGTGTGGTCCCGAATGATAGATTTTTTCAGCTCATGGTTTTATTGAATATGACATAGCTATCCATATTAAAAATTATCTTTGGTTCCAGGTCTCACAAGGACGATTTGGTAATCAGCTAACGTTCGAGAAGCAAAACCAGCTTCGCAATAACAAAAATAATAAAGCCATTTTCGAATGAATATCCAGTCAAATCCAAACTGCAATATCTTTTCACGATTATCAAAAAAGCGTTTTCTCCATGTTGCCAAAGTTTTAGCGTAATGAAAACCGATATCTTCTACATTGGACATCATCAGAGAAGAGTGTTGACTCATGGCAGTGCAAAGAGCTGTTAGACTAGGACAACAACTTCCCGGAAAGATATGTTTGTTAATAAAATCACTGGAACTACGATATGCTTCATATCGATATTCTGGAACACTAATCACTTGCAATACAACCAAACCATTTGGTTTCAATAGTCTCTCCAGTGCAGCGAAATAGTCTCCTAAATATTCATGACCCACAGCTTCTAACATTTCGATGGAAACGATGCGATCAAACTGCCCCTTCATTAGACGATAATCGATTACTTGCAACTCTATCTTATCTTCAAGACCTTCCACAGCTACTCTCTGTTTCGCCAAACGAAATTGTTCCTCTGACAAGGTAATTCCTGTTACTCTACATCCCTTTTGTTTTACCAGTTGAATTGCCAATTCTCCCCAACTCGATACAAATTTCAAAAGATGGCTAAGCAACGCATTGTGACAACTTACCCAAAACCAATTTCCAGCACATGATGACTTGTCTTGACATTCAACTTGGAAATGATCTGTTCAATCTTTGCCATTTGTGCGTCTTCCAAGCTATCCGATGGACGTCGCCACAATGCACATGAATACATCCACGTTGAACCTAAAAATAGAGCAAACAAGTCATTCGATAAATCATAGTGGTCACGGATGTTCTGGTAACTATTCTGAACCGTGTTTCTTCTCCACCATTTCAAATATAAGGTATTTATCCAGCCACCTGTCCAACGAAAGAGTGAATATTTCCAATCATTCAAACCTCCCTGGTCTCTATTTTCAATTAATATATTCAATAAACACAATAATGCTTCAACATCCATTAATTCGATATCTCCATACATGTATGATTCTGCTAGACCAATATCCATAAATAACAGTACTCGAAGATAGAAACGAGGGCGTTTCACATGAATAGTTACCGATTGTAACTGCTGTGCTTTTTCCTGTCCAAAACATGATGTATTCTGAATACTTTCCATACCGTTTGAAGTGTGAACTATATCCACTAGAAACAATCGTCCAACTTTCACAAAATGTTTCAACCATTCATAAACCACTGGTTTACAGAGCTTCCCTAAAGAATCCATCCAACGGTCTCTATCTCCAAAAGATGTGGATATCATTGAGTGACAAACATTATTTTCTACTACATGTTCTTTCGATGAATTCCAAAAATATCTAAAATTTTCCTTTCCTACGAGAAGCGACGCAACTTGAATTCCAGAAACGATGCCATCTTCATGAAAACCATAACCACAATAAGCTCCACAATACCACATATGATACTTTCCTTGCATTTGTTGCAAGTTTTCTTGACTCTGTTGGGAAGATAGAGTATATTGTGGATGTTCCCAAACAAAATGTGCAAATGTTTTAGACTCTTCAGGAGGCTCCCAAGGATTGAGGGTTTCTAATATGGGTAATGTGTAAGGCAAGTTTTGTAAACGATTCAACCAATATGTTACACAAGGAGCCCTGTTCTTCTTTCTATCAATGGGTGGCGAAAGAAAATTCCAACTTGACCAATTCCGTTTCTCACGAGGTAACCATTTCTCATCACAATGAATATAAATATCATTATGGGAATAAGGCAAATCTTTCAAAAGAGCACTCAATGTTGGATTGGGTTCGGCTGACAACAATAAACTCGTAGTATTACTATGAGTGGCAAAAATGACTTGATCAAACTCTTCTTCCGTTTGGTCTTGTAAGCATATACGAACACACAAGTCTGAGTTCCTTTCCACATTTATCACATGTGCTACAGGAGCATTACAACGAATATTTACATTCATATCTTCAATCAGCTTTGATAGAAATGAACGACTCGAACCTTTCAAACAATACCATTGAGGCCTATTGAATACTTGCAGAAACCCATGATTATAAAAGAACTGCAATAGAAATAAAAGTGGAAATTCCAAAATACTATCCAATGGACAAGACCAAACAGCAGCAGCCATCGGCAATAAATAAGAATCACGAAAGAAAGACGAGTAGTTGTATGTTTCTAAAAAATGTCCCACAGTCCATTTCTTTTCCTTTGCACTAGTAGGTTCTCTTTCCCACTGATGAACTAGCCAAGTTGCTTGTCTATTAAACCGAAATATGTCATACAACATTCGATAGAAAGAAGGATTCAACCAATTGGATCTTTTAGAAAATAAAGTATTGAGAGAGTCACTGGACCAAGAAAACTGGTCTCCTAAAGAGAAGGAAAACGACATATCTGAAGTCTGTCGAGACTGATTCAGGTATTCAATAATAGCGACCAGATTGGGATAGGTCTTTTCATTAAACACCATAAAACCTATGTCTACCAACAGGGACTGATCTTCAACCTATCCAAATTTTACAACTGATTGCTTACAAAGTATTTAGAAATACCTCAACTGGAATAGCTTTGGCGTGACCTCCAACTTGTGACTCTTTCTCAAAGATAGTGACATTATAACCATGATGAGATAAACACCAAGCTGCAACCAAACCAGATATACCTGCACCAATAATAGCTATCTTGGGTCCCTGGTTGTTATTCATAAAGTGAAGAAAGCATACACAAGTCTCTCAAGTAGAACAAAGAGAATCCAACCAATCAAAAATGAAAGATTTTGGGTTATGGAGAGGAACATGTCTAACCTCAAATGGAACCCCATCTCTCGAGTTCTTACTATAGGTCTCCATTTGGTTCATACTGGAAAAGTTCCCGATGGATTGATAAGATGGATCATTCGTAGACTTTGTGAGTCACGACTAAAACAACTTGAAAGGAAGAATGTGGAGTCGGACTATGAATATATTCAGGTAAGTTGCTATTTCCAGTCAGTCGATTCTACTCAAAAAGAACGTTTAGCAATTTATTCAAGAAATAAAAACTTATCCAGTGGCAGTTTTGACCGAGAAAGCCAACGAACAACACTATGAACTACCACCAGAATTCTTCCAGTTGGTACTTGGAAGACACTTGAAATATTCAGGTTGTTATTTTCCAAGTCCTTATTGTAGTTTAGAGGAGGCAGAGAGATATACTTTGAATCTCTATTTGGAACGAGCAAAGATAGAAAGTGGTCAAGATATTTTAGACTTGGGTTGTGGTTGGGGATCCTTTACTTTATTTGTAGCAGAGAAGTATCCCACCTGTAATATTATTGCTGTCAGTAATTCTGCACTTCAACAAAATTATATTGAAAGTATTTGTCAACAAAAAGGCTTTCAGAATGTGAAAGTTATCAAAGCAGATATTTGCGAATGGTATACAAAACCTGAACAGTTTGATCGAATCGTATCTGTAGAAATGTTTGAGCATATGAAGAATTATCCACTTTTATTAGAAAAAGTTGCCAATTGGTTAAAACCGCAAGGATTATTGTTTCTTCATATATTTTGTCATCGTTTGTTTCCTTATCATTTTGAAAGTGATGGAGAACTCAATTGGATGGGAAGATATTTCTTCAGTGGTGGAACGATGCCGAGTGCTTCTTTATTACTATATTTTCAAGTAGGAAAATATATATATATCAACTCAGAAAATTCTGAATATATATTTGTGTGTATATAGGAACATCTTCAAGTTGTTCAGCAATGGGCAATGAATGGAAAGCATTATGCGCAAACTAGTGAACATTGGTTGCTTAGAATGGATAATCATAGAGAAGAAATTATGAATATTTTACAAAAGACTTATCAAAATTCTCAGGAAGCTCTGAAANGGTTTCATTATTGGAGAATATTTTGGATGGCTTGTGCTGAACTATTCGGTTATGGAGATGGAAATGAATGGTTTGTTACACATCTACTCTGGAAAAAGAATTCGTCCGCCACAAAGAAAACATGCAGTGTCTCTAAACATTTAAACAAAGCTCTCTCGTGACATTTCTAAAGCATCTCGTCCTCGAATACCCAATAAATAGAGAACTGTCATAAGGCTTTTTCCACATAAATGAGCTCCAACTTCCAAATCTGTGGCATCCGGCTATATTCAAATCATACCATTCAGCAATTCTTCTTCTTATGAATAGAAATACTATACCTGATCAACTGAAATGGCCATTCCTGCAAGTGACAACATTTCTAACGAGACAGGACCATCACCTACCGCAATAACCTGTTCCAAACCTATTCTTTCTTGCATAGTTAACATTTGTAGCAAGTCTGCTTTTCTATTGGCATTTATAATAGGATGACTTATTTCGCCAGTTAAATAGCCCATAGCATCGGTTTCAAAAATATTTCCATATGCAAAATCCTATGAAAAGTAATCAAACCATTCTCCCCTCTTCATCTTTATGCTTACCATTCCTAAGTAGCGTTTAACATGCTCTACTAAGAAATGGGGACCAGAAGATAGAATGGCAGTCTTATACCCCAATTTGGTTAAGGTACGACACAAGGAAACGGATCCTTCAGTAAAAGAAAGCAGACCATCGATCTTTTGCATAATGTTGGAGACAGAAAAGCCTCTCAAAAGTTGTGCTCGTTCTAAATAATACTCATCACCAACCAATGTTCCATCTTGGTGCAATCGTTGCAATTCCAATAAGCGTGTGTGTAGTGACTTGGCTACTGACGGCTCAGATAAGGCAGCAGCAGCTTCAATAACAATATTTAAAGCATCATTTGATATCAAAGTCCAACTCAAATCAAAAGCAACCAGTCTCTTTGTTCGATGCAATAGATCCGAACGTTGAATAGCAGTATCCACGGAATACTTCTTTCCTAAAGCCAAAATTTGGCTGCGAATACTCGATAAGGAATCAACTGAATCCGCCTCATTAGTCTCGTTTGTAAAGATGGGTCTATGAATATTCAACTTTGCAACGATTTCATAACAAGCTAGAGGGTCACTGCTTTCAGAAAGCCGTTCCGCAAAGTCCAAGTTTACTTTATGAGCTGCCAAGACACCAGTCAACTCAGCAAAAAACCCAACTGGGACTTTATCACTTTTACTAAAAGTTATAGCGTACGAATCACTATTGTTCGAGGGCACGATTTCAGTTTGTTTGGCTTTAATGACTTCGAAATCAACTTCTACATTGTTTTCGTGACCAAACAACAAGATATCTTTCACAATAAGGGAACTTTTGTCTTCTGAAAACTCTGCAACAATAGTAGTGGTACAAATTTCACCAGCAACAAACTGTTCGATATCTACAACGAGCAACTTTCAGAAACCAACCAGGAGTCGTGTAAATAACAACATACCGTTCAAACATAACTGGTACTTATCTAGAACCCATAGAAAGTCAACCAGCCAATTATTTTCTCTATTTCCAGACAAGGTAATAACAAAAAGATTCGAAGTTATGTTCTGTTCCTTAATCATAGTTTAAATAGAATCTTTGGCAGGGAGCAGAATCAGCAAACCTCCAATGGAAGATGTATTCAATTAATTAGTTGACGACGAGAAGTACGTCTAAATCATACAACTGCAATGACTGAGACACGGATAACATGAAAATATTAAACAAGGGATTGAAAACGAAAGATGCACAAGTTATCAACATATTTTATTCAACATATTCACTTCTGAAGTCTTTGCTTCTTGAACATGCCAAATGAAAAAACGAACAGACAATTAAGAGGAAGCTTCTACTTGCTCCAGGTTGGCTGTAGACTGCTGTTGGCGTTCATAATAGTCATAGTAGTATTCTGGAGTTTGATAGTAGTAATAGGATGGGGTCTCATAGTAGTAATAATATGTTGGAGTCTCATAATAGTAATAATATGTTGGAGTCTCATAGTAATAGTATGTTGGAGTCTCATAGTAATAATATGTTGGAGTCTCATAGTAATAATATGTTGGAGTCTCATAATAATAATAATATGTTGGAGTCTCATAATAATAATAGTATTCTCCTCGTTTCGCGTCAACCTTGTCTACTGCTTCCACCTTTGCTTGAGCATCTTGTCTCACATGTTGATGAGCACGAGCAGCTTTGAGAGGAGCAGGGATAGCAAATGCAACGGATATAACTAAGGCTAGAAGAAATATACAGACAGTAACTGGTTTCATATTTGCAAATAAAAACTAATAAGCATTGAACAACCAACGCTATTTTAAACAAATTACATGACGATTGAAGTCCGATACGACATATCTGATATGATAATTGATTAACCTACATCCCATAGTAAAATGACCATTCATTCGAGTAGACGCGATTATTGTGGGAGGAAATTTCAATCCTGTCGATTGGGATGCGGAAAGACATTTCATTTCCTCTCAATCTGTGTCACTTCGCAACGGAAATTCTAGAAATGTGAAGTCAGCATCAATCATCACCTTCAAGTGTGATTTTCTCGAAGTTATTTCTCAGCCCTTTGAGACACAACTGGCCAACTTGGATGACTGAGAATTGATTGTCGGAGTTGAGGGTAATACATGTCTTCAAGTTGCGAATAGTGAAGAGAGAATATGCACGGTTTTAAGTTAGTTGCCTGAAAGTCTGCTACATATCCTTATCGCGAACAAGTAGGAAGTTTCTCAGTCAGGCCTTTAAACTGAAATATCATCGATTTGTGCAAAAGTATATGGCTGTTTTTAGAAGGCTCGAAACTTTGTTCTTCGAGTTGAACCAATATTGTCATTGCAATGTTCAATATTATTGCTTTCGGAACTGAAGTAAAAGTCAATATAATATGAATGTAACATATTCCTATATAGATAGATATAGATAGATAGATATATAGATATATAGATATAAATACAGAGAAGCAGTTTTCTTGCTTCCATTTGAGCTATGTGCAGGTCATTGTATTGAATACAATGTCTTATTGAGGAATAGATTTCATTCCACTGGAACACTTCACAAAGTTATATACAGTATCTTGTTTATAGTGTAAGAAGCTATGCTTGATCCGTAACGATCCATCTGATAGCATATGGAGTTTTGGTTTCTACAGACTCTTGATCTCTCTCTCTCTCGCTCTCTACACACGCTCGATCTCTCTCTCTCTCTCTTTCTCTTCGTTTATGCACATGTAATAAAATCAACTTGTAAGCAACGGACTGTTCAGTCATCGTCGAAATCGACAAAGATTACTAATAATAGATGAATGAGATATCTTCATCCCTTGTTGTCGACAGGACAGGAATAGAAATGAAACCTTCTCCTTTGCTTTAGAATTTTCTCGCTTCGTTGAAAATTCTTCAACTGGAAGAAACCTACCAACTGTATTGGCTTTGACAATATGTCTCTTTATAACAAAAATATATTGGATCGATTCAAGTTAGACGGTAAAATAGCTCTCGTCACAGGGGCAGCCCAAGTGAGTATCTCGTTTTTTGATTCTTTTGCGACTTAATCGGCACAAACCAGGGAATAGGAAAGGCACTGGCGATCGCACTTGCTCAAGCAGGAGCTGCTGCTGTGGGTCTTTTGGATTTGGAGTCAGAAACACTTCGTCATACGGAAAAAGAGCTCAATGCCCATTTCTCCTCGACGGAAATCATAGCGCTAGCAGCAGTAAGAATAGCTTCATAGGCATTGGGAAAGATGTCCAAAATGAAGCCCATTGTTTTACTTATAGGACGTTTCTAATGCTAATCAAATCAATCAAGCTATTTCACAGTTTGCTTCCAAGTTTGGTCGATTAGACAGTAAGTATATTTGAGCTTGAACGAAGAAAAGATTGAAAATCTAGTTGCTTGTAACAATGCTGGAATTGTATTCAGTGGGGTAGAGGAAAAGTATGCCTCTGAAAACGCTTCAGTGGAGCAATGGAAGAAAACATTGGATGTCGACTTGACAGTAAGCGATATTATTGTTGTACTTTTATGGGTGTGAATTCGTTAGGGAGTATTTCTTTGTTGTCAAGCAGAAGCAAAATGGATGCTTCCACAACATTATGGTAAAATAATCAATACAGCATCCATGTCAGGTATGACTGACTGTATTCTGATATTTGCTTTCCATTGAATGATTTTGTTTCTATAGCACATATTGTGAATCATCCACAGAAACAAGCGGCATATAACGCAGCAAAAGCAGGTGTAGTTCAGTTGACTAGAACTTTGGGAGCTGAATGGGCTGATCGAGGTGTTCATGTCAATTGCATTTCTCCTGGTTACATCAATACACCTATCACCAATAGTAAGTCTACATGAAAATATCAAATATATAGTTTTCTAATAATGCTAAAGCTCCAGCCTTGAAACCTATCATGGATTACTGGGTTAGACTAACTCCAGCCAATCGTTTGGGTGAAGTAGAAGATTTACAAGGTCCAGTTGTGTTTCTTGCAAGTGATGCTTCAAGTTTCATGTTTGGTGGAGAGATCATGCCGGATGGTGGATTTACTCTTTGGTAAGGATAGTGACTTTAAACAACGTTCTTTGGTCGCATTGGCATACACAGATTATAAAAAGCATCCTTGAGGAATATATTCGAGTCCTTCCAACCACACCACTTATTTTTGTGAATAATCACTTCCATATGATCCTCTCCAATATAATGTGGATCCAGTATCAAATATTGAACTCTTCCTGTAGATTCATTGTACTCAATACCTAACAAAGTATACGCCAATACACCACCACCTATCATGACTGGAGTACTTTCTTGCTCAAAATGTTGTATGATTTGCCTAGCATAGTTATCTACATGAGCTCCAGAAGATATAAACAAGATTTTACTTTCGACTCCTAAATAATGTTGTAACACATAACAAACTTCGGTAGCTCCGATCCACTGTTTGGAACCTATGAAGGTAGTCTCCTTATCACCCATTTCTACTAATATTTCTTGTATTTGTTGATGTGTTGGAATGTTCTGACTTGTATAGCCTTGTAAACGAAACCATGAAATAATAGTTTGTAAGGAACGATAAGCACATCCCCAACCTTTGTCTTGTATTCCGTCCTGAGAAGATAAAACAATATTTGTGTAAGTTCAAACATTTATCAATGACTCTATACAAACCTGCATATAATGGAAATACTGATAAGAACCTCTCACTATTCTTTGTATTTCATGTTGAGATGACTTTGACTTCTTTTTTATTAGTTTCTTATGGACATCCAATAAGTGACTTGTATCAATTCGCTCCCTTTGTTCCTTCCATGAAAACAAAGCAACAGCAAGACGAAAATATGGAAATAACTTATCCACATGAAATGCTTCGTGATGCTTTCTCCTCATCTCTTCATGATTCTTCAATTCATTTTGGCTATTACAAGGCAACAGACCCATCACAGGAAACAATAAACTAGTAGGCTTAAATATCTTCCATTCTAAAGGCAACTCTTCAAGTACAATAGTCAAATACTTGAATTGGTTACAAAGTTGACGTTTCAAACTTTCAATTAGCACATCCACTCCATCTTGAGAATATAATAAACAACAAACTTGCAATGAAAATGGTATTCTTTCAACTTTTTCTACTTTCTCATAAGATACAGTAATACCTTGAACGGCATTCTCCTTGGAAACAAGTGAATAACGGCAAAGAATAGGAACAACTTGAATATGACGCTCCAATTCACGAACATCTGCCACATTGAGTTGTGCAATAGGAGATAATCCAATAGAATGAGCAAGTAGTTCACATTTCAACTCTTCATTTTGACGTAACAGCTTAAAGTCAGTCTTTTCTACACTTAAAAACTCCATACGACTCTCCAAAGTTTCCCAAAGTCCACTACAATCACTTGCTGAACAATAATCAACTCTTCTTGCACCAGAAAATAAACAAGGCAACTTCAACTGAGTATAAAAACAATACCAGTCCCGTTGCATACAACTTTCCACTAAAGCAGTTGAATCAATAGTTTCCCATAAGCTTGAAGAAGAATCCTTGATATAAAAAGACTCGTTTTTAAGATCATACATAGAATAAGTTTCAATACTGAACATAGAAAGTGCCTTATCAAGACTAGTGGATAGAAACTCCGCTACTACGCCTCGCTTGGATTGTCTATGAGAAACATAAATAGGTCCCAATAACTGGATGTGAGGACCAGGTAAAGCACTTGCGTAGAATCCAATATCCTTCAACAGTACTCGATCTATATGTTGAAGATCGTTGGAGTTGGTAAAGGGCGAGTTTCGAACAAAATGCCATACTTCAACAGTTTCCAGGTCAGCAACTCCAATAAGCCAACCAACTACTGAAATATCCATATGGAGACTCTTTTGAGTATTTGTGGACGCTATTTCATCTTCTTTCCACTGTTTTAAAGTTTGTTTCACAGAGTCCCTTATAAGAAGCTGTCGCATTTCTATGATCACGATTGCTCAAGCTTAAAGATATTATTCATAGATTATTTATTAGAATATTCTGATTGAGGAACCACTTTCAACAATCATGGTGCGGCATCTAAAACTTCCAACGTCTTCATTATTTGAAAGGAACCAATCAAGGAACAAAGATTAAGTAGTTCAGAACCACCAAAAGCAAACTGATGCTCTATATCTGCCAGTTTTTCTAACAAATATGCTTTTGCCCTGCGCGACATATTTCTTGTCAATAGTCTTTTATGTATCTGGCGCAAGATATCGATAAGTGCAAACCCACGTTCTGCTTTCATCTTCTTCACTTTGTCATAACAACTACTAAAGTCATCTTCTTCATTTAGCCAATCCATTATTTGTTCCATTTCCTCATTAGAAGGATTGCCAGTATTTTCATAAACAGTAGAACAAGTCACCTTTCCAGAAGAAAGAAAAGTAGATTGTAAAATATTAATACAACTACGCATATCACCTTGAGATAACTGAATGATGGTTTCCAGAGCATCCTTTTCAAAAACAACTCTAATAAACATAAACTATGTTTTGAATAAAATCAAACTACTCTCTACTTACCCTTCTCTTTCCGCTATTTGTCCTAATCGCAATCGGATGTCTTCTTCCTTCAAAGGTCCAAAACGGAAACGTGTACAACGTGACTGCAAGGCTGGAATAATTTTGTTGGCATAGTTGCATATCAGACAGAATCTTGTACTAGTTGTATACTTCTCCATAATACGACGAAGGGCCATTTGAGCAGCACTTGTCATAGCGTCTGCTTCGTCAAGAATAACCAATTTTACACCTGTAGCAAAAATTCTTTGTGTACTACAAAAGTCCTTGATCTCATTTCTCACAACGTCTATTCCTCGATCATCTGAAGCATTCAACTCAAGGACCATGGACTTAAAGTTGGTTCCATACATATGCTCTGCACAAGCCAATATAGTGGAAGTCTTTCCTGTTCCAGGAGGACCATAAAACAGCATATGGGGAAGACTATTGGAGTTTACAAAACGTAAGACTAGAAAACTGTTAAGGACGTCAATACTCTTTGAATAAACTTACTCGTAACGATTATATCTTGTTGTGACAAGACATCATTAAAAGTCTTTGGACGATACTTTTCTAACCACATTAGGTTGGCATCATCATTTGCCATTTTCTTCAAACCAACAAGACCTGTAATATTATTCAAATTGCACACACAATTCAATCTTATTGCAGCCAACAAAAAGGTTCCATGAACGACTATTAAAGCATTTCTTGAAAAAGAACGATTACTTTTGCCACTTGGAGTGATAGACGAACATTGCACTAGGGTCTTCCACAATGGCTTGTAAGAACGAGTCCGTTGAGTTTTGTGGCCCGCGGTTTTCGTATCACAATACTTCTCTTCTTCAGATATGAATATTATGATATTTCATATTTTGTGAGTATCTTGCTAAACAAAGGAATATCAAAACAATGTTTTAGCAAAAAGGTCGCATTAAGTATGAAAGGAACAACACAAGGACTTTGATGTGCTCATTCCTGAACACTACTCGGGTCTAGAAAGTTGCTTATTCTTTGTTTGCTTAAGATATGAAAGCATCCTCCATTTACTTTCTTAACAAGGATTTTTTGTCAATTTCAATAAACCCAACCAGTTGTAAATATTCAATGACTACTTATCGTATATTTTTATACTTGAAAAAGTTGTACATTTCTGGCCAGTTGATCCAGAGTCTCATTACGAAAAGATTTCTCACGACTAGAAAGTCTCACATGGATAGAAAGTAAAATAGTAGGTTTCCTTTCATAAACAAAGGCTGTTTCATCACTTTTGCGAAGGGCATTTGTCTGTTGATACACAAAACTATTAAGGAGACTTTGAATATGTGAAAATAAATAGGTTTCTCATTTGTTTTGTTTCTTCATACTTTCTAAAGCTTGTCGACGCAACTCGGTTTCTCTCTCCACTCGAGCTAACTCTGCTAAAAGCGAATCACGGGAGTTGTTGTACTCAACAGTATCATCCTTCGAGACTCGAGAATGCCCCTTTTTGTTCTCCAGCTCTACATTCTCTCCTTCGACCCCGAGATGCTTACTGCAGGGAACTTTCTCACCTTCTTCTCTTTTCTTGGCAGAACTGGGTGATATACTACTCCGCCTTAAACTACTCTCCTTTCCCTCTCCATATCTCAACTTGTGCCGGTGTGAACGGTGATGACGATGATAGTGGTGACGATGACACTTCGAAGGTGTTCTTTCTCGTCGTCTATGCCTATCAAGAGAAACAGATCTTCTTCTCCTGCTTCTTCTACTATGTCGACCTTCCGAGTAACGTCTTGTTTCACCTGCTTGTGTACTCTCCACTTGCCTTACAGGAGAACCTGCAGAGTCCGAATCCCAGTTGGAGGGTTTGATCCTTTCTCGTGTTTCCACTTCACTTGGTAACCTACTTGGCTGTATATTATAATCAGGTGAATTTTGAACTCTTTCTCTTAGTTGTTCTTCCACTGTTTCCTTAGTTCTTTGTTTGTCCTCCAGTTGCTTTCGCAGTTCCTCAACTAGCGAAGGTGGTACTCCTGCTGAGACGACTTTTCCATCTGCTACTTTCGCTTCTTGTTGTGCTTCTACTAACAAACTCCATAGTTGCTCCATAAAAGTAAAGGTTTTATCTTCTAGAAAGCCACTCAAATTCAGGTGTAGTTCACGAGGGTCTGGAGTTTCATAGCTTTCAAGATACGAAAGAGCAAAGTCTACAACAACCTACAAAGCAAAAAGGTTACGAAATCTCTTTTTCTCAAGTATGCGCTTACATCGTCCTCAAAACCCAACAAATGCTGTAGTTTCGTGGAAACCCATGCACGTATAGCGTCTAGCTGTACAAGTTTTGTTTGCACTTGCTGTGAATATATCTCCGGAAACTTGGTACTAGACAGCAACTTTTTCCATTTGTTTGAAAACCTCGCATCTTGTTCAAACGACGTGCCTCGAAAAAAACCGGCAGCCATCGGTACAATTCCCTCAAGGAAATAACAACATTTCGAATCGCTTATGGAAATGCCATTCTGTGCACAGGAAAACTTTTCAGCTTTAAGTGCTTATACCCAAAGCTTGCGACATCTTTGGCCAGTTCTGTCACGTTTTCATTACTTTCAACATGTTATTGACAAAACTAGAATGAAGGAAAAACATGACGCAGTTGCTCTTGTTTCTTATATTATTGAGAATATCGTTATGGAAACTATGACGTAATTATAATTCACTATCTTTCAGAGTCTTTTTGATATCGATGTTATGTTTCAAGCTTCATTAAGACGACAAAAATGCTTTTTTGACAGCGTATTTACTTTGGTCAATAGAATACTTATAGTGGGACCCATGACTTTACCCGTGATATTCAAATGTCAACAAAAGTCCTCCCATTTCCTGTTTATACATTGTAATTTAGCGATGAGTAAACAAAGCTCCACAATATGAGACAATATGGACTCCATGAGTCTAGTCAAATCGACTACATACATGGCTTGTGTCCAGAAAAGCCAGTCAGTCGTCGACTGGTGAGTGTTGCGCCAATGGAAATTGGAAATGAGCATCAGTCTCGCAAGAGGATCGCTTCCCAACCACTGGTGAGATCAGCCAATCAGATGTGAGTATTTAGACTTGCTTGAAGGAAGAGGGACAAGTTGTTTCCTGCACCCGCTTATTGCATACAGCTGGAGTCGTTGCCTTTTGGTGACACTCGGCTGCAATTCGTTTTCTCGGAAACTTCCATTCCAAAATATTTTAATATATTGAAGGAAAGCTGTCGGGAAAAAACAACTGGGCTGTAGGGTTTTCTTGGGTTACTGGAGGGGAATTTCAGAGAAGCCAATTTTGTGATAACGCTGCAGCTGTGTGACCAGATATCCATTTAGCTAATAACTATTAAGGAAAAATATAAGAAAGATTGTCATCTCTCTTTTTGTAAAAGTCTGGAAACTAAAACTTATAAGAGATGAGGTCAACTAGAAGCCGCGAGAATGGGAGACAGAGGCAAAAGGCGAACATGGAACACATTGACAAGGATAAGGAAGACAACGCAGAATGTAACAAACTAAACTTTAACGAACAAACCCCTCTACCGTGGTCTACTGTTTCTGCAGGTGGAGACAAGCAACAAGCTACAAGTAATAAAATGACAAGTTCAGAGGGTAGTTTAGCTAGTGTCCAATTGCTTGAACAACAGAAGAAACGAATTGAGCAGTTGGAAAAAGACTTGGATGATGCAAGGGTGGAAATTGAGAAACTTCGATTGTACAATAGACAGCTTGCTCTGAGCCTAACATCACTTCATCGACACGGACTAGATAGTTCTAAATTTGAAAACGGCTCCTCTTCTTTTGTTCAACAGTCGGCAATCACCTATCAACATGGAAGTAAGTATTTTTCATAACTGCATGACGATGAAATTTTAAACTGTACAGATTCCGACGTTTGTGGTCCTCTGGACTCAACCAATGCGTATGATACATCTTCAAACAATGATAGGGTTACTCGTAACTATCAGGAGCAACATGAAGGTTGGGAAATAACAAGTAAACAAGAAAAGAAAGCTCAAAGTCGTTACTGGACAGCAGAGGAGCACATGCGTTTTCTTGAAGGTTTGGCAAGATTTGGTCATAAAGACATGAAAGCCATCGCCCGATTTGTTGGAACTCGAAATGCCACTCAAGTTCGAACACATGCGCAGAAGTATTACTTGAAACTAGCAAGAGAAGCAGCCAAGAGACAGGAACTACAACATAGCCAACTCCAACCTGGATTTGGAAATGGATCCTCAGATGAACGAAGAAGTATATTTGTTCCTTGTTAGTCGAAAGAAAGAATTGTTTAACATCTTTTCTTAGGTTGCATATCTGCTCCAGGAACACCGTCTTGTCGAACTTCGATTGGAAAGAGGAATATGAATGGTGATGATTATAGCTTCTCTCTTGAAAGTTACAAATCTGCAAGACTGGAGAATGAAATGCTGTCTTCTGATGCTCTCAAGAGTGGGGATTTCAGTGAAAGAGATCAGGATATTACAAAGAGAATGAACTGGTTTTCAAATGCCACAGTATTTCGTACTATGAGTCTCGACCAAGATTCCAGTGGAGGAGAGTTGAGTACCACTTCTGAAGGAATTTCAGAACCTAGAAACGTTTCAAATGATCTGATCCATGCAAGCCACTACAGAGTAGGAACTTCTGAACTCTTATTGGAAAGGGAAGGAAGGTCATCTTATGTTGACTTGTATCAAAGAAAGCAAGAAAAAGAGACAAATAGTGACAGCTTTTTGAAGATGCCTTTGATGGAAGGAAAGACTGGAATGGACTCTCAGTTTGATTCGTTTTCTTTGCAACATCGGAGCAATTCCTTGACAGAGTTTGTAGAATTACATGACGAACATTTTGCAGATTTTGAGAATTTCTCAAAGTTTCATTCTATTCCAGAGAAGAGTATTGGAAACTTATTATCTTCTGGTAATTCTCTTATGGAATTTGATGACTCTCATGAAGTTGCTCGTGCCATTGTTGAGTCGGAACGCAACAGTATCGTTGACTGAGATGATATTTGTGAGTTTTTAACAAGTTTTCTACTCGTATCATTGATATACAAACACTACTGCTTGTTTTGGTAGATTGTCATAAATTTTTTTTGGAGACTGCAGTTTCTAAGTCGCTTGTAACCTTTTCTTGGTCTACCAAGTTGCCTATTACTTTTGATATTCTTTTAAATATGTTGTGATGAGACTGATTTTGAGATATTCACCTTGGATCTTATAAAGCAGGCAATACCATCCTATTATCCACTTCCAATAATCTTAACTCTCCCTCTTCCATGGAACTTTTGCTACAATAATCTCAGATTGCACCTGTAAACGCGTGACAGTTTTAAAATCCACAATATCGGCAACCCAAAAGAGTACCTTATGTTCTATTTCCTTGTGATTTGAGAAAAAAATCAGAGAGCTCGCATTGCAAAGTTGTTACTGATTCCATCTTCAACTCTACAATCAACTTTGTGCAACAATCTTCTACATTACAATTCTATTTCGGATGAGTTTTCGCCATGATTGGATTGTTGTCTCTGTGAAAACTTATCTTCCATTAGGATTGCTTTCAAAGGACAACGGAGAAATGCAAAACCGAATATAAAGAGATCATAGAAACAATAATTGCCTACCAAGGAACAATTGACAGGAGGCCTTGTCTTCTACAATTGCTTCATATGCAATTTTATCACTTGATACAATAGAAAAATGTGAATCTTGTGAAAAAAAACAGATATTCCAATTACAAGCGAGTGTAGTGGTACTTCTGCAAATTAGTGCTTGTCGATTGAATGTCGAGTGAGAACAGCATACTTTCCTATTTCAAGAGCTTGAAACAAACCAGCAAAGACATTAAAACATGTGAAAAGCAACCGCCTACAAGTATTTAGTTAGGTGGTTCAAGTGCCTAATGTATTTGGTTGTATTTCAATATTATTCGATAAACTTTCCCTCGCAGTCAAGGACAATCACGGTCAATTTGAAAGACTATTGAAACAGTCACAAGCTGCATAGACTATCCAACGGCCCTTGTAGAAGAAGCTTTGCATGCCACTCTTCCTATAAAGGAAGATGACTAAAAGGAAATTATAAAGGTCGCTGCTGAATCAAACTAGTCCTCCATTTTTCAGGACTCACACAAAATTTCGAGTACATACGTTTAACTCAGAAACAAGTTAAAAAGAATGACTCAATGTAAACAAGAGATCTTATCTCCATTTCATC
Organism: Galdieria sulphuraria; assembly: GCF_000341285.1. NCBI lineage: Eukaryota > Rhodophyta > Bangiophyceae > Galdieriales > Galdieriaceae > Galdieria > Galdieria sulphuraria. The sequence goes on from NW_005178470.1 coordinate 121,162, forward strand.
GAAGCAATATCCCTTTGAAACCTTTAGATCCAAATTAGAACAAGCTATCTTTATGAACCTACGTCTCATATGTAATTTTAGCAGCAGTAATGAAAGACAAGGGGGCGATACACAAGACAAATTCATCATCAACAAGGCCTTTAAAAATCGGCAAAAACATCTGGTCCTCTGGAATAGCATAGCCATTAAATCCAACCGATGAATAAACAGGGGCATTCTTGTAATCACATCTATACTTTTCCAAATGACAACCCAAGGACCAGACATCAAAAGGCTTTTAAATGCTCTTTCCACTATCATGTTTCTTCTTTTTATTTTGGAATCTTTGTCATGACGACAAGAAAATGGGTCGTATTCTTATTTCTTGTGCTATGCATGAGCTCAGTGTATGGAAAATATACTACAGGAAACGTAACATATGATAAATATTCCCTCATTATAGATGATGAACGGCAATTCATCTATTCTGGAGCTTTCCACTATTGGCGTTTACCAAGTCCTTCATTATGGAGAGATATTCTTGAGAAACTCAAATCCGCTGGAATGTCAGCAACTACAGTCTACTTTGCTTGGTCATATCATTCTCCAAAGTCTCATCTCTATAACTTCGAGGGAGTTCGAGATATTGACAGACTTTTCAACATGATAAGAGAAGTAGGATTATATCTTATTTCTAGGCCCGGACCTTACATCAATGCTGAAACCAATGCTGGAGGCTTTCCAGGTTGGTTAGTGTCATCTTTGAAAGGACTCGCACGAACTGACGACCCATATTATACTGCTGCCTGGGAGCAATGGTTATCTGCGGTCGACCCACACTTGGAAAAGTTTCAAAGTCCTTATGACGGTCCTATTATTGCGGTTCAGGTGGAAAATGAATATGACGTGGGAAACCTTAGTGCGAAGTATATGGAACTGTTAGAAGCTAAATTTAGAAAGGATGGAATAGTTGTTCCGTTAACAACCAATGTATATGGTGATAGATCTACGTGGACTTCGGGTCCAGGAGCAGTGGACATTCAAGGAATAGATAGTTATCCTCAAGGTTTTGACTGTAGGAATCCTTCTGAATGGCATGCAATTCCTACCTATTTTGCAACAGCGCATGCAGAAAGCAATCCATCAGAGCCAATGTACAACCCAGAATATCAAGGAGGTTCTTTTGATCCTTGGGCTGGTCCAGGATACTATTATTGCTATGAGTTGACAAACGGAGATTTCGAAAGGGTTTTTTATCAAAATCAAATTGCACAAGGAGAAACTATGTTAAACTTTTACATGACGTTTGGTGGAACAACTTGGGGCTGGCTACCATTTCCTGGTGTTTATACTTCCTATGATTATGGTGCAGCTATAAATGAAGGGCGTCAACTAACTGACAAATATTCGGAACAGAAGTTGATGGCAAATTTCTTCCGAGTCTTTCATCCTTTAAGGAAGATGGATTCTATTCAAGTTGCAAGTCCTACCAATCCCACTTTGTATTTACAAGGCAGAGAAAATAAAGATGATGGAACCCAATTATATATCTTGAGACATCAAGATGGTACTTCAATAACGAAAGAAACGACAAAGATTCTTGTTCAAGGTATACTTGGAGATTATCAGATACCTCGTGAGGAAGGAACTTATATTCTGATCGACAGAAGGGACTCCAAGATGCTACCTTGCTTTTATAACTTTGGAAACCAATATCTTGTATATTCTACTGCTGAAATGATGACTCATACAACTGTCCAAGGAGAATCTGGAAAAGTTGATACGGCCATTTTCTATCTCGGAGAAATGCAATATGGAGAACTCTTGTTTTATTTCCAGAATGCCGTATTTGAGCCATCTATTGAAGTTTTTGAAGGTCAGTTGCAAAACTCGCACTGGGATGCTTCTCGCAATCAATTGCGTATCAACTATCAACAAAGTCAAGTCATTCGTTTGATGATATCTTCTCAACAAAGACCACTTTATTTGATCTTGGCTAGTCGTGAGGTTGCAAAGAGGTGGTGGAATATAGAATCCAATGAAGGGGATGTGCTAGTTAGTGGTCCTTATTTAGTAAGAAGCGCAAAGTATACGGAGGATGGAGGGTTACATTTGAGAGGTGATACTGAGATTGAAACGCAACTCAAAGTAGTGCCATCAAAAGTCACAACATACCTTACGTGGAATGGTGAATATTTAGAGAATGTGAAACATGAAAGTCCACTTACTTTGGTTACTACACTTCCAGGACCTCCGCCTGTTATCTTACCTTCATTAGACTTTTGGAAATTCAAATATGGAACACCGGAAAAGGAGCCATCGTTTGATGATAGCGATTGGATAGTTGCAGATAAGAATCATACCAATTGTCCATTCAAGCCTATAACTCTTCCTGTTTTATATATGGATGATTATGGTTTCCATGTAGGAGATGTATGGTTTCGAGGTCGATTTTCTTCCGAAGAGACAGTTAAGGGCATAGTCTTGACAGGAGAAGGTGGTGATTTTAGTGTTTATTCAGTATGGCTAAATGGTCACTTTTTGGGAACAGCAGAGAATGGAACAGAAACATTTTATTTCAAGAAGGAAGAGTTAGTATCACAAGGTGACAATGTGATTGCTATTCTATTGGAGAATATGGGCCATGATGAAGATTATACCAATACTCATAACAAATGGCAACATCCAAGAGGTTTAGTACAAGCACGATTGATAAGTGGTTGTAGCTGTAATAGTGATACCTCAGATATTCCTATATATTGGAAAATTCAAGGTAACTTGAGAGGTGAAGAATATATTGATTCAGCTCGAGGTCCATTCAATAATGGTGGTTTGTATGGAGAACGTCATGGATGGTATCTTCCAGGTTTTCCAGATGAAGACTGGGAACAAATTATTCTTCCTCATCGATTTTCAGATGCAGGTGTTGCTTGGTATAGAACAACCTTTGAGTTGGATATACCTGAAGGTGTCGATGCTTCCATTGGAGTACGAATAGAAGATACAGACCCGAATAGTCGTTACAGGGCTCTTATCTTCTTAAATGGCTGGATGCTCGGTCATTATATTAATTATGTGGGACCACAACATTTCTTTGCTTTACCAACTGGAATACTTAACCCAAGAGGAAGCAATCAACTTTCTATTGCTGTTTGGGGACAAGAAGGTGGAGAAGGCCTGTCTCATGTTGCTCTGGAGACATATGCTGTTCATCTTGGTGGTGTTCCAGTGGAAATGGTTTACAGTCCGGACTATAAGGAGCTCTTCCAGTGATCAACTGTTAAAGTGGTTTCGAAACAAATTTGTGGTATTTGTTCATCACGCAAATAAATGTGCTTTGTTTGTGGTTTCTAGAAAAGTTTTATGAATATTATGAATAGACTATTACAACTTAAGGTTTACATGGATACAAGTCTCCAGCTTGATTCTCACTTGTACACCACTATCATTTAACACCAAAGAGGATACCGAAACAAAGATAGAGTCAGCAAGTACTGAAAACGTTTTGTTTAGCTGTAAAACAATAGACTCAGCTTATCTCACAAAATGTCGCTTCGAACTAAACATTACAGAAAACAACTCATCCAGATGTCTCTAGTTTATATTCAGATTGAATCGTCATGATTCTGATGAAAGCAGCCAATAACTGTCAAGATTGCCAGGATTTGCAACGTTTTCCATAATTAGAAATAAATGTCATTAAATAGAATGGCAAAAATCGAAACTGTCATGACAAAAACATGAAGCTGACTATTTTCCTTTTATTCTTCATTCCTATGGCTCTCTCCTGTAGTCTTCAAGGTCCCCCTGAAGGGTCCATTGAAAACTTAATCAATACCATTTCTCGGGATGTTACAACTCTTCAAAGCTATATGCAAAGGAGAAAAGAGGAATACGACTGTATCCTTAAGACATGTCCAGTTTGTGGAGCAGTGGAAGAATATGCTTTCTCGACAGTTTCTCCAACTGCCACTTTTGAACAACTCAATCCAGAGAACAGGATTTTATATGAATTACAACAGATTAATGAGCAAAGGCGAACTCTTTATGAAGATATTGTCAGTGTACAGCAGAAACCTGAGTGTGAGTTATGCCTTTTATGTGCACTACATGAGTCAGCGTTTGAATGTGGCGCAACTCCCACCGCAAATTCATTCACTTCTCAAGTTCAGAGCCAACACACTCAACAACAGCAGACTCCTGTGTTCTCAGAGTCAGTGGTACCTCGTCCAACCATATTAAGCAATAAGACAAGGGTTTTCGTAGTTTAGATAGCGGTTTTACCTTTGGGGAAGTTTCTTGCAAAATAAATGATTGTTTTTTTGTTTTTGATAAAGAAAGCTTATGAAAATGATACTGCTTTCAGAGGTTGTCACTCAAACAATACCTTTAGTGATCACTTTCTATGACGAAATAGCTTCATCCTTTCTTCTCTGTACGATATCGCTTGCATATATTCATAGCTCTTATCGCTGTCCATTGGTCCAGTTGCTTTAGAATCTTCTAAATATTCCGATATTTTCATTTGAAAAATGAAAGCTGTTGTGGTGGAAACATTTGGAGAGCCTTCCAAGGCCCTCAAAGTGAAAGATATTCCTATCCCGTTTTCGAACAAGCCTCTAGAGTCTTCTCAAGTTCGTATTCAAGTAAAAGCAGCTGCCATCAATCCTGTCGATGCCAAGATAAGCAGAGGACTGCTCGCACTTTTACTTCGCAAAGTACGACCACCTTACGTTCCAGGTTTTGACTTTGCTGGAATTGTGGAAGAAGTTGGTTCTCAAGTACGGTTGTTTTCAAAAGGAGATGCAGTTTTTGGCAGAGCTTGTTTAACTCAAGGTTCTTTTGCAGAGTATTGCATAGCAGAGGAAAATGATATTCACAAAATGCCAACCAATATAAGCTTTGAACAGGCTTGTGGTTTCCCAGTGGTTGGTCTTACTGCATATTGTGGACTGGTTAAATACGGCAAAATTCATCGAGGAGAGCGCGTTTTGATAGTAGGTGGAAGTGGTGGAGTGGGTTCACAAGCTGTTCCTATGGCAAAGTTATTGGGTGCTAGCTTTGTTGGAGCAGTTTGTAGTGAAGCGAATATGTCTTTTGTAAAGAGTATTGGGGCAGATAAAGTGTACGATTATGAGTCTATTCATATCATTGATATAGTAAGAGATTGCAAACCAGATATTCTATTGGATACGATTGGTATTGTAGGTGGTTGTTTATTGTTTGGGAAGATTGTAGCGCTAACCCTGTTTCATCAAGGATGAGTATTGGGACGTTGCTTGTCAATGTATGTCTACAAGGACGGGTCGTTTTGTTTGTACTATACCTCCTGGTGGGTCTTCTTATCAACATGCTTTGGATTGGAAGTCTGTTTTAAACGTTTCTCTTGCGGTTTCTAAGAGAAAGTTACAACACTGGATAGGGAGAGCTCCTGCTTATTCTATTATTATTACACTGGAGCCAGCTCATTTACGTGAAATTAGTGAATGGATTGAACAGAACCAATTGAAAATTTCCATTGAACATGTCTACAATCTTGATCAAGTCGTACAGGCAATGGAAAGGTTAGAAACCGGGAGAGTTGTAGGGAAACTTGTGTTGAAAGTGCAACAAGAATAAAGGAGAGAGAGTCTATCCATTACTTCGATGAACCATGTTTTTGTCACAAAGTTTATTATTTGCTCACAGCGAATCCAAGTCAGGTACAATCTTCCAACTAGGAATTATGAAATGAGCAATCCATTTTATTCTTGCCATGTGAATGAAGAGATACGGGAGAAGAGTATGAAAGCCATATCTCTGTGTTCCATGGCGACTTGTAACATTTGAGTAGCTCCGTATTCTTTACTGTAACTTTTTATAGCCGGCACCTGAACCTGGACGTGTTACAAAGGCAGTTGCTGCTATTCCCGTATGCTTCTCATACTCTTTCTCAAACTTGATTGACTCTATCAGACATTCAATAAAGAAGAAAAATAAAACTTACCTTTTCCAACAAAGATGATAATGAACTTCTCTTTAATAAAGTAACGGTACAACCACCAAATCCACCACCAGTCATTCGACTACCATATACACCAGGAACACTACTTGCAAGGTCCACCAATAAGTCCAGTTCCTTACAACTAACTTCATAGTCATTCTTCAGACTAAAGTGACTCTCATTCATCAGCTTGCCAGCCGTTTCATATTTATTCTTTCTCAGACATTCGGCTGCTTCAAGTGTCCGATCATTTTCTGAAATAACATGACGTGCACGTCGATAGGCAACTTCACTCATATTGTCCTTCACTTGATTCAATTGTTCCTAATCAAACTTAACATCATCCTCCTGATATACTTGTGTTGCTTTCACGTACCAGATTCGCATCTCTAAGACTAGTTATCTTCGAATCAAGTGATTGCAAAACAGTTAAAGCATCTTTGCATTGTTGCTTCCTCAGAGGGTATTCTGAACCACTCAATTGATGTTTGATGTTGGAATTACAAACTAAAATACAAGTATCGGGATCTTTCACTTCAACTGGCTCAAAAGCAAGTGAGCGACAATCAATTAATAAAGCGCAATCTTGTATAGCACATTCGGATATTAGCTGGTCCATTATACCACAAGGCATATTTGCAAATTCGTGTTCAGCAGCCTGTCCAAATAGGGCCTTTTTAGAAGGTTCTAGATGATAATTTCCTATTGCCTCTATGAAAGTAGCAATAGCGACTTCGAGAGAAGCAGAACTACTAACTCCACCACCGACAGGAACCTCTGAAACTACGACAGCATCAAAGGCTGGAACTTCATAACCACTGCGCAAAAAATTGACAACTACTCCTTTGATATAGTTAGACCAGAGGGGATCTCCTGGTTTCAGATCTTTATTTGGTTTAAACGAAACCAATCCTTCAAAAGCCTCTGACGCAACGCGACAAGTGTCCTTTCCATTCCTGCTTCCCACTATGACTGTCTGCATCTCGAGTGCAAGTGGTAACACAAAACCATCATTGTAGTCGGTATGTTCTCCAATAAGGTTAACACGACCTGGTGCGTGTGCGATGATTTGGGGATGTCCAGATTCAGGAAAAGTGCTTTTGAACAAAGAAAGTGCACGCTGTTCTACTTGTTCCAACGGTGTGGCTAATAAAGTTTTCAGATAAACTCACAACTGAAAAAAAATATATAAGCTCACTTGGTAATAGTTTCATGGTTTATCAAACTGTCTCTCCTTCCACCGACGGATTTTTTTCTCAATCCACCGATTCAATGAGTAACCTCCTTACGAATCGAAATCCAAACATTTCTTCAATAGACTTGGCATGTCAGGAATAGTCAACATGAGTGAACGCAATCTATCCACAACTATTCCAAAGAATTTCCTTTCAACACTGTTTAGAATGTGCACCTTTCTCATGTTACTAAAAGTTACCTTTTCGTGATAACAAGTTGCAACATGTTTGCAGCTCGTTGCATTCCAAAAGTCAAATTAGAAAATTCCAATGAACTATTTTGTAGTTTGTATCTTCCCAAAGTATCTTCGAGAAAATCCAACACATAAGGAATCAACAGGTTCGCAAACCATGGATTGTGCTCTGCCACTTTTACACAAACAATAGGATTTTGCTCCAACCAGTCAATACTAGAAAAGATGGAAGACACATATACCTGAACCTGTTGCTCCAACTGACTGTAAAAGTTAACATGTTGTTGTGTTTCAGAAATCGAAACAACATTGCCATTTTCGTCATTTGGACGTTTCTCATGAACAACTAACAATATGCTCAGAAAAAGATGCAAAAGTGAACCATCTTTCGCCACTTCCTTCCATTTCAGTTCCAGTAGCAAGTTACCATGTTTGTTAAAGTATTGTTGTTCTTGAACAACTATGGCTTCTCCGTATGCTAAACTCTGGTAGAAACCACTTACGGAATGAGAACAAATGATCGTGTCAGGTGGAGCAGAATTTCCAAAAAAAGAATGATACTCGACGTCACAATTCCTATTGCAACATAAGTGATCCACCAAACTCAAAAGATAAAAACAAGGGCTCGTGGAAAGTTCTCTCTGCATGGTCCAACAACAAGTTTCGTAAATACAACTCTTTGAAACATGTTCAGCTAAAACTTGTAAAAAGGAATCCTCTGTTTCTTCAAGATCTTCACTAACAGAAAACATGGAATCCAAAAGTTGCTGTGCCACTGCAGGATTCTCCAAAAGACTCTCCCACAGCAAATTGCGACTATTACGAAACGCTACACTATCTACTCCAGCATATTCTTGCCGTAGAATCTCATCGACAACTTGGGTTGGAATAGTTTCCAACTGTTTCTCAATAAGTTTAGCCCATTTGACAGCATTGCGAAGATCTTCAACAGACCAACGAGTTAGACGCTTTGACTTTATCGTTTTCAACAGCTTTAGGAAATATACCACGCGTTCTCTTAGTTTTTGGTATGTTTCTTGATCCATTTCCTTTTTGTAATTAAGTTTCAAAATTCCAATTGCAAAAAGATTGGAATGAAAACATTGAGCAAAAGGAAAAACAAAAAATTATTTATCTGTACAGTCGCAAATCTTACAAACTTCAAAAATTCCTTCAAGCTCGTGTACCTGGCATTAAAGAAGATGATTCTTCTGTCGATAGTTGTATATCATCTTGGTCATTTCTTCCTGTAGATGTCAACGACGCAGCTTCAGCTTCGTCTACATGTGCATAACGATTCCTTCGACGTCTATATAAAATGATGCCAACAACACTTAAAATGGCAAATGCACCTACAATAGAGGCACCAACAACTATCCAAAGTCTATAACTAGAAAGAATGTCTAAAAACGAAGAAGAATGAGAAAGTTCTCCTTGTTCCTCATTCGTACGTGGAGTTGGACTCGTAGAAGCAAATGGTGATTGTGATGGCTGAGAAGCTTCCACATTATCCGTTCCTTTTTCAGGCTGTCTTGTTTCGTCCAATACTTGCTTCACATCAGACCATCTTTTGGCTTTGGCAAACCCCAAACGCATCTGTTCTCTATCATAAACAGTATAGTAACGTTGCAAAAGAGTACCTCCTAAAATCATATCATTTCCCATTCGTTCCAAATGTTGCATATAATGAATGCCCAAACAGCGATAGATTTCTATTTCGCCAGTCAAAAGATTGGGACTTTCAACTTTCAACATATAATCCTCAGGCTCCAAAATTAGAAGAACGTCATTTTTCAGATGAAATTCAATATTAGGCAGTTGTCGAATTTCACTGTCTTCTAACAAGGCACAGTAGTCCTATTCGAAAGGCGAGATTTCAACCCAAGTTTTCCCAACTTCTCCTCCCACACTTACCGGATCAAACCAACTAAGGTCAGGGTCACCGTCTTCGCCACAAAGACCACTAACGTTGCAGTAGTGGGCTTGGAAGTAGCGCTTTAATGCCAAAAAGGAATCCAAACTTAATATAATTAGAGTAGTCCCACTGTCTACGACTGCTGTTTTGAAATGAGGAAGATCAACATTTGTACCAGAGACTGTAACTTCCTCACATTCCTTTGAATAAAAACTCAGGAATAAAATCAAGCTGATCATATCTGCACTTACCACTTCATAAAACTCTGGTTCATTCCTTGCAAGAATTTCCTTGAGTAGAAAAATTGAAAGAAACCAACGTTCACTTACGCGTTTATCAATGGAGAATACTCCAATGTCCCATCATAAAGTCGGTCATCACTCCCACCAAGAACCAAAACTCCATTTTCAAGGTCACTATGTATAGAGAATATATCTCTCTCTACAAGACCCTTTTGTACCATATCATCAAAAACAGGTGTCAAGCAAGTCGGATTACACGCAAGCAATGGAAATGCCAAACCAAACACGCCATCAACTTCAGTTAATTCAAACGCTACGATAAACTCAGTCTCATAATCGAAATAACAAGTGACGATGTCTTACAAGGAGAATCCTTCAAAATCCCACCAAAATAAGTTTTGAAAGTAATATTTGCAATAGTAACTGTTTCATGTATCACAGTTCCTTGAGCAAAAGCCCCGTCACCATAACGTAAGATAAAGCCACATTTCGAATTGTCTACTTGAGAACAGCAAGCTGCAGTGGAAGCAGAACAAGAACCGCAATATGAAGAATAACAAGTGTTTGCTCCACAAATATCAGAATCACAAGGTATTTTTTCACCACGCGTTGCGTTTGGACACTTGGAGAAGTCATATCGGCGATCGTGCTGCTTGCAATTGACACACTCAGATAGTGGCACTGCCATGGTTGAACTTCCTGTATCCACTTGGACGTGTATAATTTGTCCACAACCTACATCCAACTCAATATAATACATACCCACTAGATCTTTTAGTTTAGTTTCAACAATTCGACTTGGGTAAAAAAATTCAAACCTGAGACAACTCCTCCCAAAATCTGTTGTTCTGGAAAACGAACTATATTCTTTTGACTCCAATTCTGCTTCCCATTCAAACTGCTGACACTTTTTTCCATAAGATGACGCTTCGAAACGAGATTTTGTACTTTTCTCGGTTTATCGTACCCAAAATTCCAGGAAAGTCTGGAAGTAACATTTTCAAGTAGAATATCTTCCTGTTTCTGCAATCTTTCTACCAGTTTCGTGGCCCATTGACGACGTGAAAAGTCAAAAACGTTCGAAAGGTCCATTCTTCCCGACTTTATAGGAACTATAGTCGGCGGGTGAGTGGAAGCTCCTAGTCGCTTATTATTCGAAACTCCGTTGACTACACTGTGCATAGTGGAGACATAGTTAATGTGAAATACTACAAATATCACAGTAGCGAACAAGATAATATTCCAACATGATAAAGACATTCTCAACAAAAGCCCCAACAACAATAACAATTGCAGTTGATAGTTTCGCCCGTTTCAAAAATGGGAAGCGCCATTCCACTCCTCCTTTGGCAGATTTTCTTGCAAGGCCAAGAAATGGAAAGGTTGAAGATTGGTTTATTTCACAACACCAACTAAGTAGTTGGTATGCTGTTAGTCATTTACATCATTGGTAGATAAAGCAAAACCAATTCTGCTGTTTTGCCTATCAAAAATCGTGTAATACTTCCTCAAAACGGTGTCTCCTAATATCATATCTAAACCACTTATCTCTTTCAATCCTTGTAGCTTATTGATGGCCAAACAACGAACTGATTTTCCTCCATCTGTTGCCGTAGTCACTTGGGAAGATGAGTTTGAAGCCAATGCAAATGGACCAGTGGTCAAACTTTGTTGAACCTGAACCATATAGTCGGTCGCATTCAAACTCAAGACAACGTTGTTCTTTAGTTGCAAAGATATACTGGGCAAATTTTGTAGCTGTTGCTCGTCCAAAACTACACAAAAATTCTACAATAAAAGAGCAATGACAAAACTGAGATGAAGAAGATAAATTGTGCTTACACTACTAAACCAAGTTGTATTGGAACCTGCTGATGGGCATAAACCAGGAACGCTACAATAATGTGACTGGAAATAGGAACGCAAAAGTTCATAAGTCGCTTCATCAAATACTAATGTGGTCGTTCCACTGTCCACAGCAGCCATCATTCCATCCGTTTCATTCAACACTGTCCCATCTACAGACAAACCATTCGAAGCCTAACGTATAATAGGAATTTGAGTCACAGTCAACAGTATGAAAGTGAAAGATAACTTGCCACTATGTAATAGGTATTGCTGCTCCTAAAAGCATACCACAAATTACTAACTTTAAGAGTAACATTCTATCAACTTACCTATTCTCCATAGGAACGTAATTCACAGGACCACTATAAAGAGAATGATCAATACCTCCCAATACCAGAGTTCCACTTGAAAGACTCAAAGAAATGGAAAAGATATCTGTAATATTTTCTTGACTGACTAATTCATCGAAGAAAGGTGTAATGCAGGTTGGGTTACAAGCCAATCGAGAAAATGCCAAACCCAAGATTCCAAGTGCTTCACCTACTTGGAAACCTAAAAACCAATATAACACTAAAGGGACTCGTAGAAGATTGGATTGTTACCTTTTGTATCGTTCACAATAGCACCAATACTGCATTTGGCCGCCATACCACTCAAAGATACATTGTCTTCAAAAAGTATTCCGCTTGCGCCTGAACCATCTCCATATTGTAAATTGAAAAAACATCCTGATTTGTCTCCTAAATTCAGACAACATGCCTGATTGGAGGAGCAGGAATTGGTTTGACAAAGTGAAGAACTGCAAGTATTCGACTGACACTGAGGAGAGGAACAGCTGATCATCGTAGAGGACGAACTATTAAAGAATGGAATTCCATTAGTTCTTCCTTCAATATCTGACGAAATAACTGCCAAAGTAGAGCTACCCGTATCTATTAAAACATAAACATCCTGTCCACCGACTGAAATATTTGTATAATAGCCTCCCACTTTGTCATGAAGCAATTTGAATGATTCGAATAATCTACAATAGAAGGTTATTCCATACCTGTGATTAGGCCTCCTTCAAGGTTGGCAGATGTTTCCGTAGCCTGTCGCCTTCTTTCCGATATACTTCTTCTGGATTGAGTTAGAGGGACCAGCCATTCACTATCGAGACCTTTCCCTTTCAGTGAAACCTTTTCTTCTGTTTGGGAATATGTCATTCTATCCACTCCTGCTATCGAGGGTTGTTGCAGTATGATATTTCCTGTTCCTTTTGAATTCCATGGTCTTGATGATAGATCAAAAGCAACGTGCGCTGGCTGTAATATTCCTTGAAGTGATAATTTGCTAATTTTTGATGACTGTGTGTTGTCTCTTATAGCTGCAACGGTATTCTGTTTGTTGATTTCTTGTTCAGCGGCTACACTACAAATGGTGATCAGTAGAAGAAGAAGAATGAGCGCAACAAGTTGCACGAAAGCCATCAACTGTACAACTAGGAAAACTCGAGTATATCAAAAGACAACTGTTCCTCTAACTTGAGTTACTGTTATCTTTCGGTTGTTTCCTTTTACTTGGCGGCTCTCAAAAGAATGGCAAAACAGCAGTTGCTTTAACCACTATTAGTAAAGAAAAATTGCTGCTGTAACCAATTTTTCTTATATGCGAAACAGGTTGAATCGTCACGAACCGCTGTACCGCCTCTCCATTCTGGAAGTGCGTTTTTTTGGCTTTTCCTTTGCGCCCCTCCAACTCATGATTTGGCCAATTGTGGTCATTCCTCTTTCAATTGCAATTTTTCTTCATCCGTTTCATTGAGAAGCAAACACGTTTCCCTACACAGCCAACTTTGAACTAGTTTTATTACAATGAGCAACAAACAAGACACAAATATGGACATATTTCATTCCATAAATATTATGCTGTCTTCTTGATATTCTCTATGTCTTCTAATTTCAAATGTCCTATATTCTCATATTTCTCCATAAACCGCAAGTACCACTGACTTAAACTATCCTTTTGACTTTCAGAAAGGTCATCCAAAGGCCCTTCAACGTCATCAGGATCTGTCGATGTCTTTGCCAAACCACGACTGGCATTCTTCCCAGCAAGCTTGAGTACTTTCCAAGGTTACTTCTTTAACGTACCTTTCCAGCAAACACATGATAAGGTCCTCCTGGTCCATAAAAGTCTCTACCGCGAGAAACATCAAATACTGTGGGCGTCTGATCAAAGGGACCCTGAACTGCAATGTATATGGGTTTCCCGTTTTCCCCATCGTACGCACGTAGTTCCTTAAATTTCTTTTCGGTCATATGAATGTAAATAGAAACAAGTGCTTCTGACCTCCAACGTAAACAGCTTGGGGGGTTTGCGTATTTTGTTTGAAACTGGAGGTCTTTGAATCGGTTTCTTACTTGGTTGGCTCGCTATGATCCCAAAGATACCCAATAAAAGCAGAGCACTTATAATAAAAATAAACCATTGAGAACTAGAAAGAATACAGAGTCAGTTGAAAGTTGCAGATTATGATAGAAAGACGAAAGGAACCTTGCCCAAGATGAAGGATTGAAAGCAGCCATAGCCAAGTCCAATTGGAAATGGTTACAAAAAGGCATTTTTCAACATTCCTTTGAAATCCTTGAGCTATAACATCGAAACTTGTTGAAGTTGAGACATAACTAATCTAAAAACTCAAAAGGACTCTCATAGGCTATAATTGAAAAAGGAAGAATATAATGAAATCAAAGTAAAACCACAAACCATGGTTGCATACCAAAATCAAAACTGCCACCAGGATAATATGGAAAGTATCTTTCAAAAGACGACAATATATGTCTTTTCGTAAGTTGACTAAATGCTCTTTCGTTATAAAAAATACCCAAGTCTAAGATTCATTTCCATATAACAATATTAGTTGATCATATTCATTTATTCAGTATCCACTTGTACATTCCATGAAAAAGTATCATCAACTTCACCATAAAAAATGTCTTGCATGCTTTTCAGTAACTGCGGAGTTATTTTCTTATTTGTTTCAGAGTTAATGGGATACATTTTATCTTGATAGTGAATTCCGGTTACGGGAGTAATAATAGATGCTGTGCCTGAGCCAAACGCTTCGATCACCTGACCATTAACTATTCCTTGTACAACTTCATCGATGGAATACTTTCGTTCAGAAACATCTATCGTTCCCCAGGAACGTACAAGATCCTAACAAATAGTTTATAAAACTTCAAATTGGCAAGAATAGCAGAACGAACCAGAATAGAACTTCTTACTACCCCATCCAGAATAGTACCATCCAAAGGTGCCGTAACCAATTCTGGTCTTTTAGATCCTTTGAATAAAACGAAAAAGTTCATTACTCCTGCTTCTGTTACAAATCGATTCTTCGCATCTGATAGCCATAAAACCTTAAATTATTCTTCATTAGAAAAACAACATTGTCTTTTAAGTTTCCAAATTACCTGATGACAACCTAGACGAGACGCTTCCTCACTTGGTACGATTCCAAGAGCGTAATTGGCTCCAGTTTTACAAAAGCCAATACCACCAGGAAAAGAACGGAAATACTTTGTAGTAGCAAGTAGATTAACTCCACAGTTCCCGCCTTGGAAGTAGTGTCCTAACAAATGTCCGTTGCTGCATTCAAAGACAAAACATTAGATACGAACCAACTGGAGACGCAATAATATAAAATAAATTACGTTTGGAGCGAGCAACTCCCAATTTAGGATCAATGGCAATACAAGTTGGACGCAAATAGAGTGCTGTCCCTCGACCGTGTGGAACCCTAAGCAAATTTTGTCAGAATGAATCAAAGAGCGAAGATATGACACCATACCAGTCTCTTTCAATCATAACATAACGACGTAGGCATTCTAACATCATTTGCTGGTCAAAAGTTGCCAGGCCTAATCTTGCACAAGAAACTGCCATTCTTCTTATGTTCTTGTCAGGCCGAAACAACCGAATCTACTCATACCAATCAATGGAAATGAAAATAAAAAAATACTTGACAACCTTTCCATCTTTTGTTCCTCGATGTGCCTTGAGACCTTCGAATACTTCCAATCCATAATGTAAGACGCTTGCTGCAGGGTCTAGTTCTATGCTATGTCTGGGAACAACCCTTGGGACTGACCAACCTTCTTCTAAATGCCACTCAGCCTCAAACATATGGTTTGTAAACAAGGTGCCCCAACGAACTTCACCGCTCTTAATCTTATCCGAAGGACCAGGTGAGGTGGAAAGTTTCGTTTCCAATCTAGAAGGGTCTGGTCCCAATGATTGCTCCACTGCCGCTTGTTCCAAGGTGGTGAAATCCCTACTCCAACCCAAACCTGAAAAACAAGGACGACTGCAGCATTGTCTTATCAAACTTCTCACTATTTGAAACTGTTTCATGACACGTTGCTTCTTCCGTCCTTAATAAGAAATGGGCTTCACCACCCACCTATCGATAGCGATAAAGAAATTTTGTCTCGTTGGCAGTCGTCGGGTCGCCTTTCGCTCTTTGGAATCATTTGTAAGGTTGGATAGAAAAATGGATTTACTCTAAGAAAAACTTTCGTCCTTCCACTAAGTACCTAGTAGCTATCTTCAAAAATTGCCATGCGACATATTGTGACAAATGACTTTTATCATTATACAGGGATGGCACTGAAAGAGTATAAAGTACCCACTATGTTCATGAGATGCATAGTTTGATAGTGGCCTTTGGAAAAAAATTTCCTTCATCAGTTAGTGGTACCTTTATGTTGACGCAATCTATTCCAAATACTTCCAGGAGGAGGTTCGGCACCTTTCTCTTGTATTGCATGTTCCGATGAAGCCATTCCTCCTCCTCCTCCTGTTACGGCACGAAGAGCACTTGCTGAAGTTTTCGAATCCCGTCCTTTTTCCTGAGATCTAACATTCTCTTCAAACTTTGATAAGAATATATTAGAAATAGCAAATACCTTAATTGTTGTCTCTTTGCAAACTCCAATGGAATATCTAATCCTCTATAACTGCCAATAACAGGACGAACATCAGGAATATCTTCTCTTACAATATACTCCAAAAAGGGTATCAAGTCTAACAAATATCGATCGTTCACATCTCCCGTAAATGGAGCAATTCGAATGCCATTATCAGGTTGAAGACGGAAACAATTTGCATCATCGTCTATTATAATAGTCCGAGCAAGATCTCTATTCAACTTTGATAAATCTTTTAAATGAACTCCTTTTTCGTATTTCGTGGCGTCTCTGTATAACCGATGAGATATATAACCGTTTGGATCCAATTTTTCCAAAATAGGTTCTCCATAACCAGGCATAGCAGAAGTATAAACCACTATTTCATAAAAGGAAGACATATAAGCTAAGAAAGCATCCACTCCTAATACAAATCAGTGACAGAGTGACTATACTAGCAAGGCACTATGACTAACCCGGTCTCTTTGCTGTTTTCCAACCTGTTGCTCGACTCCAAGTAGAGTGAACCAAAGTCTCATCCAAGTCGAGAACCAAAGTTCGTGGCGGTAACCCACCTGCATATTGTGGCATAGGGTCTGGTAATAGTTTGTTTCGAGAAGGTTCGGTAAAGTACCTATTCACACTATATCATCTGACCGATCTTCCAAAAGCAACGGACCAACCTAACTTTAGACTCCACTGCATCCTTATATTTGTCAAAATATGCGTGAAATTGTTCAGGATTTCCAACATAATAAGCTGCCAATCCAACTCCTCCCGATAATAAACCAACCAAGGTCAACTTTCCCCAAGGAAAACCTTTTGTTTGGGTTGCTATGAATAGATAACTTTGTATATTCAGTATTGACATATGAAGAATACATACTTTTTTTATCTTTTTTGTCACTAGAATCCTCTGTTTTCTTATCTTGTCCTATATTCTGGTTACTCGACGGCTTGGAAACATTCTCCTCCTTTGCCAGGCAACTACAAAACTTGAGATCCAGTCCATAATAAAACACAATAAACATAGCTTACTTCGAAACATGAAATGGCCTATTTACTGAAGTATTGTAAAGTGAGTTGAGTCTGTTTGGTGTGACACGAACATGACGCAACCGCCACATGATTCAAGAGCAACGATGCTTTGGAAGAATTGGTTTCCTTTCATAAAAGATAAATATAACTTTGAATATTTTCTCTATTTCCTATTGGAAACTTGAGAAAGAATACCAATATTCTGATGCATATATTCTACTCTTTTTTTCAAGAGATGTTCCTACAAAAATTCTATTTGACTTTATTATTCTTCAATGGATATTGGTAAACATACAACTTTGAATAATATTCTCAATGGGAACAAGTTGGTTTATTTGAGATCATGATAGGAGGAGAAGGAAGAAGAGGTTATGTCGTTATTGGGAATTGGACGGGAGCCCTAACCGTCGTCGGTTATTTTCGGTTATCATTTCTATTTCTTCAAAAGCCTCTTGTTGATAGAAGCTGTCCAGCCATTACGTGTATAAACCGTTGTGGTAGTCGTCCGAGAATATTTCGAAATATATTATCTTCTTTGGGGTGCCGACGAAATCCTTTGAGAGGTAAGTGTCAGCAAAAGTTCGTCACCTTGGATTGCATACCTTTCCAACGCAGGAAAAGCACAGCAGTCGTTTATTCAAAGGACTATACGCAATCCAATAGCTGCCATTCAGTCTGATATGACAACCAGGGAACTGCTGGCCAATCGTGTAACCCAAGCACTTACCAACTTATTTCCCGACGAAAATAATTGGGAACCACAACTCACTGCAGCTACACGTCCTGAATTTGGAGATTACCAATCAAACGCAGCTTTGTCTTTGGCTAAGAAAAGAAAGATGAATCCCCTTCAAGTTGCTGAACAAATTGCCCAGCATACTCAAATGAACGACATTTGTGAACAGCCTCAAGTAGCACCACCAGGATTCGTCAACTTTACTTTGAAGAAACAATATGTTGCTATTCAACTGCAAAAAATGCTGGCAGGTACTTGTAGCCATACAATGCAGGTTGCCTTTGCTCACCTGTTGTTTAGACCCGCAACGTCTCGGTATATCACCCAGAGAAAGAAAGGAACGTGTATTGGTTGACTTTTCTAGTCCCAATATTGCCAAAGAAATGCACGTGGGACACTTGAGATCCACCATTATAGGCGACTGTCTATGTCGAGTATTGGAATTCTTAGGTCACCAAGTGTTAAGAATCAATCATGTGGGGGACTGGGGAACACAATTTGGAATGTTGATTGCATACTTGAAAGAAATGAAACCAGATGCTTTGATGGAAACAAGTTCTACGAGTTTAGGTGACTTGGTAGAGTTTTACAAAGCAGCTAAAAGAAGATTCGACGAGGATAGTGTATTCCAAGAAACTGCAAGAAAGGAAGTTGTAGCTTTACAAGCAGGTGATGAAAACTCTATTCATGCCTGGTCATTTTTGTGTGAGCAAAGTCGAAAGGAGTTTCAGCAAATTTATGACATGTTGGATGTGAAATTAACGGAAAGAGGAGAATCCTTTTATAATGAATGGCTTGGAATAGTATGCAAAGAACTGGAAGATACGGGAGTGGCAGTGAGGGATGAAGGAGCTTTGTGTATCTTTGTTGGAGGACATACTGGTAGGCAAGGAAAGATTCAGCCGTTGATAGTTCGAAAGAGCGATGGTGGTTTCAACTATGCAACTACAGATATGGCTGCAATACGTTATCGTGTAAAGGAAGACAAGGCAGACCGTATTTTATATATAACGGATGCGGGTCAATCGCTGCACTTTTCACAAGTATTTGAAGTATGTTATAACAGCATATTGCCAAGTGGAGTGACTTATTTCTATATCCATTAGGCAGCCAAAAAGATAGGATATGCCAAACTAGAGACGAAGCTTGAGCATGTTCCTTTTGGTTTGGTACAAAGTGAGGGAGGAAAAAAGTTCAAAACTAGAGAAGGTGAGACAGTCAAATTAAAAGACCTTTTGCAAGAAGCGGTTCGTAGAGCAGAAGAGGATTTCAGAAAACGTTTACAAGCTGAAGGAAGAGAAGAAAGTGAAGAGTATATAAAGAGAGTAGCACATGTCATTGGTATTGGAGCAATCAAGTATGCAGATTTGAAGAACAATAGAACTTCCAATTATCAGTTTTCATATACCAAAATGTTATCCCTTCAAGGTAATACTGCACCTTATATGTTGTATGCCTTTGCAAGGATACAAGGAATCTATCGCAAGGGAGATTTAGACCTGAGTGATGGACAGTCAGAAAGTATACAATTCATTTTGGATGATCCTACCGAATTGTCTCTTGCTAAAATGTTGCTTCAGTTGGAAGAAATGTTGTATTTACTAGAAAGGTATCTATCTTATTATTTTTCTTATGAACCAACTGTTATCACTTGGCAATAGGGATCTGAAGCCTAATATCCTCTGCGATTATATGTTTGAACTAAGTCAACGCTTCAACCAATTTTATGAAACTTGTCCTGTTCTAAAGGCAGAATCTTTACAAAGAAAAACCTCACGTTTGGCTTTGTGCAAATTGACGGCAAACACTCTCCAGCTTTGTTTACATTTGCTTGGAATCCCTACTCTAGAAAGAATATAAACAAAATAAATATATGAATCAAGCATTGGGGAACTTCTCGTAGGTCCTTATACTACTCCTCCTTTATTGAATGACCTTGTTGACTGATATCAAAAACAATTCACAAAATACAAAAGTTCCAACAAGTTCTTCGAGAAAAGGTGTTCACAAACACCATATGTTATAAAACAAAAAGATATTACGAAGAGGTATACTTGGTTACTGCTTTCGTACCTTCCGAAACGGCATGCTTCGCAAGTTCTCCTGGAAGCAACAGACGCACGGCTGTCTGTATTTCACGTGAAGTTAAAGTCTTCGTCTTGGAATAAGCTGCAAGTTTACTGGCTTCACTGGCAATGCGTTCAAATATATCATTCACAAAGGAATTCATGATACTCAT
>NW_005178470.1:142897-144065 GCF_000341285.1 Galdieria sulphuraria
AGGAACAAAAATCATTCCCAAATGTGCCAACTGAGTGATAGCAGTTAAAGCTGTTGTTTCTTGTCCTCCTCCTTGAGTACCGGTTGACACAAAAATACCCGCCAATTTCCCAACAAGTTGACCACTTTGCCACAAATCTTACAAAACTCGGAATAAACATAGATAACGAAAGTACTCAAACTTACGTCCAAGTGAATCAAACATAGCCTTCATTTGTGCGCACATCATACCAAAGCGAGTAGGAAACCCGAATATAATGGCATCTGCTTCCACGAGCTTATCGTGAAGTTCAAATCGCAGCACAGGGTCACTAGGTTTAGGAGGTGCCTTAAGAAGCTTTAAAATATCATCAGAAAGAGTCTCAGGAACTTGATACAGCTCGACTTCGCAACCCTCCGATTGGGCACCTTCCACCACTTGATCGGCCATCTTCTTAATGTGACCATACATAGAATCTACAGAGGAGTAAGAGAAATAATTTATAATAAAAGAAACTTACAATAAACTACCAGAATCTTCGTCATTTTATACGAACCCAAAGTTTCAAAAATGAAACTACCCAACGTTCTCAATTTCCCCCTTAAAAGAAACCTCACAAGTCTAATCGAAATTCCATTCAAGCTCTCTCCAATTCCTTGTCCAAAGGACATTCTTGAACAGCAAGTATCTTCTATTTCAAACAATAAGATATACGACTAAAAGTCTTCACATGATAATTTGTTATCACAGCAAACTACTTGAAGAAACTTCAACAAAGTTTCTGCTTCTTCAGAAGGTGACAAATGCATACTTTGAAAGTGCTCCTCCGCCATATGAACGAGATTCTGCCGAGGAACATTAGTCAACTCTGAGCAACGCTTATTCAAATATCGGTCAACATATCTCATTAAAGAACATTCTCCTATCCGATCAAATAAACGTATGGACTTGTCCCTATTTGAGCATTCATCTGGAGAGGATGTCAGGAAGCTACTATCCATCTCGCAGTTATTCACTTGATGGAAATCATTATCCACTTGAAATGTAGCAGGAACTCTCGAACTATTGTTGTTCAATTGCTTAATTTCGTTATCCAATTGTTCCTCTGTCTTTCTATTCGGATATTTCCGTCTCTTTGGGGACGTAGTATTACATGGCTCGTTTCTTTCCATCTTGTCTTCACATCCAA
>NW_005178470.1:149575-170544 GCF_000341285.1 Galdieria sulphuraria
CGTATGAATTCTATCAAGTCGTCTTCTTCTATGTCGTCATGTTCTGCAATGCCATCTTCAATCACATGAGCTTCATGAGTAGAGCTACTTGGACGATTAGAGTCAGATATCACTACGGAACAGTTATACACCGGCATAGCACTATCTGCTTCCCTTTCAGCTTCCATAGATGCATTGGAAACTTCGTGATGAGGTACAATACTATAATTGGCACTATCCGTCCGATTGTGAAAAGAACTCTCCTCTGCATCTCTAGTCATTCTATCTCTTGCATCAAACTGAGCAAACTCGGAATGATAGGAAGTGCTATCAGGTCCTAGACCAAGATAATTATCTTCCAAGTTAGTGGTTATGGTTACATTTTGTGCAGCAGAAAAACGCTGTGCTTCTAATGTTGGTCGTTCAATGGGATTTGAATCTCTCGCTTCTTGTACGTCTCGAACGTACTCGTATATACGTAAACCAAGAGCTGGTGTAGAACTTACTTCTGAAACTACCGAAGTAACATCATTATTATTGTTATTATTACTATTATTATTATTATTATTGTTGTTGTTGTTGTTGCTGCGATCATTCAAATAAGATATTCTACTGGAACGTCCTGTACAAGAAGTAGTGTCATGTTCACTATTCACTTCACCACAACTACTCTCTACTGGACGTTGAATATTCGAATTGAATATCGCCTCGGAAGAATTTGCAGCTCGGTCACTAACTCGTCTCTTACTTCTCGATCTAAGTTCATACCTACTTCTACCGGGTGCTCTTTCTTCTCCTATCTGGTCGGTCATAGAGTCATTTCTTCTCTCTATCTGCTTTCCAACAGGTTGAATAGAATTTTCAGCTTCAATATGAGTTGTTTGACTTGTTCGATCTTGTGCTTCCGTTTCTTGACGAATCATATTTCGATATATTCGCTTTCTAGATCCTTTCCATGCTGCACCACTGTGGTGTGAGTTGATTTCATTTTGCCTAGAAACAGTTTGACCTTCCCTACAAGCACCTGCCATCGTAACAGAGCCTCCAGATTCGTGCGCTCTCCAAGTCGTTCTAGAAATGGCTGTTTGATGACTATTTCCATTTGCTTCATCCGTATTAGGGTTGGTTCTTTTGCGTCGACTAGCACGATGAGGTCGCTGATTGACTATATTACTAGTCTGAGTACATAGACTTCCTTCATTGAAATCTTCCATATATCCACTTAAATGATCAAACAAATAGATATATTCTCCTGAATAAGAAGCCAGGATCTTCCTTCCACTGGAATCATATGAAATTCCGGTAATATAATGATAAGAACTGTTCCTCGAAGACACCCTCAAATGGCTCGGACAAAAGACGGAAACTGATTGAGAGACAGGACAAGACATTCTTCTATCCCATAGCCTCACATAAGGATCACTTCCAGCAGTTACAAAATACCAAGGCTGCATAGGATTCAACGCCAACGAAAAGAATTCCACTTTACTCGCCATAATAGCTGACACAGAGTTGGGTGTTCTCGAAAAAGTGCTCTTCCTACTAGGTCTTAAATCCACCAAAATGTGGCTACAACTCGAGCTCCTCGTATTTCGACACTTTTGACGTTGTCTCAAGTCAAAGCAGCGCACTGTACCATCTTCAGAAGCTGTTATCACCACGTTGGGTGAATCTTCCTCCGTCACAAACTTTTTGACTCTGTCTGTATGGCAGCTGATAGGTCTCACTGTCTGCTTCTCAAGGTTGGAAACTCTCACTTGACTGTCAGCGGCACAAGAAACAACACAATTATCTCCTGTTAAGGGCATGAAACGGGCACAGAATATATTTGCAGTGTGTCCCGAGTCCCAAGATCGTAAAAGCTTCTTTCTCGACACATCCCATATCTTCAACTTGGTATCGTCCGAACCTGAGACCAATAAACTCCCTTGCTGGTTCCACTGTACACTATTCACGCAGCCGGAATGTGACTCTAAACAAAGTACTTAGACAAAAAAATCCTAAGAAACAACAATTGAACCCTGTACCAAGAGCAGCTTCCAGTTTCAGTCTTCGAAGAAAGCATTCCATTCCTTGAACTTCTTTCATAAACTTTTCGGGTGAATATACAGAGCTGCCACCATTTTCTACTACAAGTCCTACTAAAAGTATAAGTTTTTATGAATATTTTCATGAAATACACACAACCCTGACGACTTGATAAAACTTGTAAAGGATGCATTCCTGTCAAAAAGGAATTCCCAAAGCGAACAATGAACAGAATGGAAATGAATTTTCAAATGCTTTATACTTTTTTGGGTAACTTGTTAAAACAATTGCCTTCCCCTAGTAAAACCCTATTCACATAAATATATGTATATATGTGCAAAAATTTAGCCCCGAGTGACAAATACCATACTTGGACATTCTACCAAGTGCTTTTTGAAAGTATCGGAGATCCTAGAGGAACAGCTGGCTCCCAGCACAGAGAAGATTGCTAATGTTACGATATGCCAAAATGTGACAATTCAATTTTTGACATGTGGCTCTTATAAAAACTAAGTTTTCCCTTGTTCTTAACAAAAACTCGTACAATGGCCACCATGATTAAAAGACAACATTTCCTGTATAGAAGTAGGAGAACACAAACGAATGGGAGTGGTCGCAGTCTGAGAAAGTTGTTTCTCAACAAACCAAGGTTGAAATAGCTCGACTTGCTTTGATATATATTCACCAAAGAAATTGTTGTCGTCCGTCCATAATATATGAAGACTACAGGCATCCTCTACGAATGGTTCTCCAAACAAACCGAAGAGCACACAGTAAACGGATGCTGCTGCAAGACAAGATGGCGAGCAAAGAAAACAATTCTTGTCAATCATGGCTCGATTGGCAAGATACAGAGCAAGTTCTCCTATCGCTTGCGACTTTATACCGTATGTCGATTTCTGTAACTTATCATTGCATTGTTGGCACCATTGGAAAAGAAAGAACCGAATAAAATGAATCACATTGCAGGTTAAGATGTTCCATTCTAAAACTTCCAAAAGTATCTTTTCCATGGTTACTAGAGTTTCACATGAAAAGGATTGTCGACAAAGATATACCAATTCTTCTGCACCGGGAACATTTTCTTCTCTTTCTTCTTGCTTCCCTTTGGAACCTTGAGTGAAACGTCCAAACTAAGTTGAAGACGGATAGGACTTACCTGCAACGAGAATGCAAGCGCATGAAAGGACTTGAAGAAATGGATAACCAAGCTTCTGTTTGAACATAAATGAGTCTAAAAGATATACTGCAGTATGTAATGTCTCAGGAGTCAACTCAAGTTCCATGCAAACATCACAAATCCACTCCAAAAGTAAAGGTCGATAGGCCATATAATTGGCATTCAAAGCTTCCTCTGTTTTCTGCAATGACATCTTCTGTCGTAAGTGTACCTCTCTCAGCTCTATTCTTGTCATACTAAAATAATGTTCTTCTGTTTCTTGATCTAGATTGAATAGCCAAGCTGAGAAGTTGGATTCATTCCTGTTATCTTCAAAAACACTACTGTAGTGTAATGAAAGCAAAGACTCTTCAGAAAGGTTAAGAGAATCTTCTGAATATTCTTCTTCCCCTCTGAACCTTAAATGATTCCGTTTAGGCGATAAAACTCGCGATGTTTCTTGTTGAGGTTTACATAACAATTCATTGCAGTCAAAACTCTCCGTTATCTCAGACATCATACTGGTCTCGGTTTCAATCTCCAGACTTTCTTCGGTTTCTCGCTTACACAGGAGAAGAGAGCACTCCTCAGTGTAAGGCACTGAAGCATGTGAAGTAGTTCGCATAAATATACACTGTAGAGACGGTGTTTGTGATGACAAAGACATAATTCTTACAACACCTTGAAACAAGGAAACACCGAAGTGAACGTTTTTTTGAAAAATGTCTCCAAACGAAAAAGAGCCTAAGATTTGTTAAGAAGATTCAAGCAGAGTTGGTCTCGACTCACAGCCGAAAAACTTTGCAAGCAACGAAAATACAGCTCGCAGATAACGTGAAAGATGGTTACTAGTAAAAGGTCATGTAGATCGTAGGTAACTGTCAAGTCCTGTATAAGTTAGGTGATACTATATAAAGATATTTTAAACTTACAATTAATGAGAGCAGTGGAAGAAGATTTTCCGACTTGATGCCAACAACAAACAAGGAAAACACAAAATAAATAATGAATTCCAATGGTATCAAAAAACAATATCACAAAAGAAAAACAGGTGTCGCTCAACGGCTCAGCTCACAGCAGACACGTTGACATTTCTTTCTCATTGGGAGAGAGAAAATTTGGCGCAACTGGAAAAATGACAGTGTGATTGGCTGAAAAATCTTTATGGGCCAGACACGTGAATATCCCAGACTCTTTCCCGCCAAACGTTGGATCTGAGACACGACAAATCATTGTGGAACAATCTGTCCCGTCATAACGGATAGATCCGCCCCTGATTCGAAGGAAATGGAGACACACTTAGTGACGGGATGAACAAGCTATTGTAGCCAGTTGATTTGTCACACTACCACTCAAGACTATCTAAAGCTAGCTTTCAAAGAAGTTTGAGAACAAAAAACATAAGATTTATTATGTTGTAGTCAATTCGCCATTAAACTTTATCCAACTACTTGCGACAAGATGTCTTCCGTCTCTATAAAGTTCGTGTAGATTTCCTTGCCTTGAATGAATTTCTCATTATTAAAGATAGCCTGTGATAGTTTCAAAACCATGTCATTTCATGAGAAAGCTTTTGACTCACTCTGTGTAATGGTATGGTAGACGGAACACCCACAATGTTCATTTCATTTAATGCGCGTTTCATTTTGCGAATAGCCTTAATATGCCCATCACTTTGGATTATTCAAGCGAATGCATCAACTTACCTGATCCCTCGTAGGTCCCCAAACAATCAACTTTCCGATCATGCTGTCGTAATTAGGCGCAATGGTATATCCAGGATATATATGGCTGTCCCAGCGAATTCCTAATCCACCAGGAACAAACAAAGAAGAGACTTGGCCAGGTACAGGCCGAAAATTGTCTTTTGGCTCTTCACAATTGACACGGACTTCGATGGCATGGCCTTTCAAGTTGATATCGGACTATATATCCAATGAATAATAATCACATGACATACAATGAAAACATAGAAAATACTTCCTACCTGTCTATAAGGAAGTGGACGTCCTTCTGCTATTTGTAACTGCAGTTGCACAATATCTATTCCAGTTATTTGTTCTGTAATAGGATGCTCTACTTGAATCCTTGTATTCATTTCCATGAAATAAAACTCTCCAGCTGCTGACAATAAAAACTCCACAGTACCAGCACCACAATAATTGATTGCCTTGGCTGCATTGACTGCAGCCTCTCCCATCTTGGCTCTCAGTTCTTCAGTCATTACTGGACATGGTGCTTCTTCCACTAACTTTTGGTTTCTTCGTTGGATGGAACAATCCCTTTCTCCCAAATGGATTGCATTTCCATACTTATCAGCAAACACTTGTATCTCTACATGACGAGGAGCTTCTACGAATTTTTCCAAATAAAGTTTCCCATTACCAAAGGCCGCTTGTGCTTCTGCTGAACACATTTGATACAGTGAACGCAACTCTTCAGAATTGCGTGCAAGCTTTATTCCTCTTCCACCGCCCCCAGCAGTTGCCTTCAGAAGAACTGGATAACCTATATTTTCAGCTATCCTAACGGCTTCTTCAGCGTCCGACAAAATCCCATTTGAACCCGGAACACAAGGAACGCCGGCGTTCAACATAGTCTCCTTTGCAGTGGACTAGAAAGAATAGATATCAAGAAACCTTGGACAGAATCAAAAACTGTACCTTGTCTCCCATCTTGTCGATGGCAAAAGGTGAGGGTCCGATAAATGTTACGCCCATCTCTTCACAGGAAGAAGAAAAAACAGAGTTTTCACTTAGGAAACCGTACCCGGGATGAACTGCATCGGCACCTGTTGTCAAACATCCTTTTTTAGAAAAAAAAACTGAAAAGTTACAATACACTACCGACCTGTTATCTCCGCGGCTGCGAGAACACTGGTGATGTCCAAATACGACTTCTTACTGGAAGGTTCACCAATACATACAGTTTCATCTGCCAGCGCAACGTGCAAAGCATTTCGATCTGCGGTTGAATATATGGCAACTGTTTCTATACCCATTTCTCGACAACTTCGTATGATCCTTACAGCTATTTCACC
Organism: Galdieria sulphuraria; assembly: GCF_000341285.1. Lineage (NCBI taxonomy): Eukaryota > Rhodophyta > Bangiophyceae > Galdieriales > Galdieriaceae > Galdieria > Galdieria sulphuraria. The sequence goes on from NW_005178470.1 coordinate 155,782, forward strand.
TCTATTCGCAACGAGAACCTTCTTGATGGGTTTCACTTTGTACTTTTGCCCTTTCTCAACTAGTTTCTCTTTCAAAGCTGAAGAGCTCGACGAAACTATGTGCTGTTCTGTGGCCAAAGAGGTCGAAGGAACGGAAAAATTGGACTGACTTCCATACTCGAGTCTCCAAGACGAGAAAGCATTCCTACAAGTTTCTTTATAGGGAAGAACCTTAAATCTGTGTACAAACGAATTTCTGAAAGCTGAAAGATTTGACTTTCTCACTTTCAACGAAAAAGTCTCAACAAAAGTAAAACAAGTCATCCAAAGTCAACGGACGTGAAACAAGACGTCACAATAATACAAGTGTGAACGCCATTACAATTGAATTATTCATCGAGAATGACTCATCGACGGCCCTTAATAATGTGTCGTCGTTTAACGGACAGGATTTTTCAATATCACAGGCTTAAGAGCCAACCAAAGATCTTCACTACCCCATCTTTGTTTGAAACTTGTCGGAATAACCGTTACTTCGAAAGGAAAACCTAAAGTAAGAAGCTCACTTTTGATATTTTGTACCACCACATGTTTTGGCTTGTTACATTTGTCCATTTTGGTCAATACCGCATAATAACGTTCCAAAACATTTGTGGTCAACAAAAATTCAATAAAGTAACGATCTTCTTGACAAATGCCTTGAGTTCCATCGATCAAATGAAACAAAACTTGCAAGCATTTCCTTTGTTCTAAATAGTCTCTTATCCAATCCACCCATTTATCTCTCATTTCCTTGGAAACTCGAGCATAACCGTATCCAGGAAGGTCAACCATGAAAAACTTTCCATCTTCTTGGCTTCTATTCACAATAAAATAATTTAGTTGTTGGGTTTTACCCGGAGTCTTGCTCGTATAGGCAATAGAATAGTTGTTCACAAGAAGATTGAGCAATGAACTCTTACCAACATTGCTTTTTCCAACAAATGCCACTTCAGGCAAAGGTTTCGGTAAGGTTTCCATGGAAACAGCACCCGTGACAAAATGAATCTCTTTTATGAATGCTCCTGCTAGTAAAGTATTGGTATCTGAATCGGACACAACGTTGCAACGTTTCTTCATTTCGATAGTAGCATAGAGGCCTTCCAATGACTTTGCCTTACTGTAGATTGTCAATAACTTATTCACTGAAGCTATGTTCACCCATTCTTTCACTTGTTCTAAACAACGAACGTGTGCTAGAGACTGTATGACATTTCCATGTTGAACATAATAATTGGCAAGCTCCACACAAACTTGAACCACTACTGAAAGCTTCTTATCATCAACTGAATCAGTCAACTTGTCTTTCAAAACAACTTGAACCCAATCTTCCAGCTCCTTCAGTATTTGTTCCATAAGAGTCCTATGTTTTTGGCTGTCTACGGTTTTCCATATAGATAACAGAAGTGTAGGATCACCAGTCGACAAGCTATTTTTTTCACTTCGAAAAACTTCATAAAGCGCATGTCCCAAATCAGCTCTACCTGCCGAGGATAGCTTCTTGATAAATCTTCTTTTCGACTGCTCTTCCAGCTCTTTGCCAGTTGAAATCTAAAAAAGTGAAAATTTTCCAACAGCAATATACTGAAATGCACTTACATAATTCAGCACCATATCATATGCTTTTCTTGTAGCCTTTTGCTTCAATAGCTCCAAGAATCGTTGTTCCAGTCTTTCCTTTGTTTCTGGTGGTGAATGCTGAGTAGAACTGGTACACAGAAATTTGTTACAATACTTGAAATCAGCTATGGGCCAACTACTCGCGTTATTACGAGTGCTGTATTGTTTGTGCAACACTCCACGATGAAAGTGTAGCTTTCTTGTTGAAGGCTGCCATACAAAAGGCTTCCACGCAAAACAGATCGTCTCAGGTCGAAATATGACCCTCAAAACTCCCATATCCCGATAATCCCAAAAGCCAAACAAAAGTAATCCTACTAATATCAAAAACAACCAAATGACGTTTTGGATATAAAAGCGAAAAGAATACAACAATCACCCATCGGATTGCGGAAGGAATTGCTGACTGACAAGAATGACTGCGAGTCGTCGAAAGCAAGCTGTTGGTGAACCCTATTTATTGGAGTTTCACGGGACTGAATGTGACCACTGTGTAGATATGTTACCTCTTGTTCATAAGATAGAGAAAGAGTTAGGTGTGACTATGTTAAAGTTGGAGGTAAGTGTCTTGACTTGACAAACTCCAATCTGAAAAGAGTGTCGTTATAGGTGTGGCACAATCCGAGAAACAATCGTCTCTTACAAAAATTAGACAGCTCTTCGGTCTGTGGCGGTGTTCCTTTTTTTTACAATAGAATTAGTAGACAGTTCATCTGTGGTGCTACTACCTACAAAAACTTACTTTCGTGGGCCAAATCCGAAGGCTGTGCCCCCTTCCTTCCACCAGAGACAGCTCAAGGACAAGAAGAAGATCGTTCGAAAAGTGCTTTTGAAAGATTGCGCTCAAAGGGAATGGAAAGATTGCAAGAAAGATCGAAGCCTATCGCTCCAGGAGGCTCCAAACCTGATTCCACAAAGTCTCAGAGTACGGACAGCTCAGGAAGTAAAGAAAGTGGTTTTCTCGGTGTTCCATTTTTTTTGACTCCAAAGAAGAACAAGAAGAGCCTTCCCTGGTATGTTTGTCCCAGAACAAAACCATAAGGGGAATTATGTTGTTGATTTCGAAATACATATGGTCTCAAGGTTATCTTGAAAGTTTTGGATAACATAAAAAGTTGGGTTTTCATTTTGAAAAGTATTGTTAGAACAGTTATAGAAATGATCAACGCTGCAACTCGGGATTACCAGCATAATGAATCGTTTCAAGTAGTGGCATTTGCCAAATGCCTCAAACACAACTGTAAACGATTTTGAATACAATACTATCACTATATTACTTACTCGAAGGTAGCTGTATCAAATTGTTGTCTGATATATCAAGAATGACAAGGTTTTGCAAGTTGGATATTTCTTCAGGTAAATATCGCAGGCAATTTCGAGATAAATCCAGCACTCTCAGTTTCTTCAAACAGCAAAGCGTTGAAGGAAATACTTGCAATCTATTATCTTGTAAATATAGGTGTGTGATACTTTCTGAGAATAACTTGATAGAGTCTGGAAGGGTCGATAAATGGTTTCCTTGCAAATGGAAGCAAAAACAAGGACAAGCCATTTTCCATAGATAAGTAAGCAACATCTCCAAAGTAGTACATGTTAAGTGAAGAAAGCTCATATTTGCTATACCTTCCATTCTGCAAACACTATTCTCTAACTGAGCTATTGCCAATTCCAATGATACTTCAGTCGTCCCTGTTCCTTGCAAACTGGACTCAGTCGTGGAAGTTGACCTATCATGGCTTTCTTGAAAAGTTTGAGAATCCTTTATATCTTCTACAAAAGACTGCATTTGTATATTTTCTGCTGCGGAACTATTGTTTTCTTCCAACAGCGCTGACTCACAGTGCTGTTTGGTTTTCAGTTGCGACTTGGCTATACGATTTTCCAGATTGGGTTGTACTTGAGTTGAGTGGGTATCTGTCGAAGAATTCTGAACTTCTGACTCTAAAGTAGAATTGGAACAAGACTTATCATCTATTCTAGTGATACTAGTAGCAACCAAACTTTCTTCTTGCGACAGAGGTTGAGAAGAAGAGTCTACTGGTACAAACATAAGCTTTCTAGTATCAACTTGATTGGTTCTCTTCCTTTTCTGCTTGCACAGTTTAGATTGTTTGTTGCCAAAGTCGTCAACAGTTGGTAAAGTCTCTTTAGAAACTGACTCTTTCATGGCGCGCAACATTGTTTTCCAAAAACAAATTTAATCAGCAATATTCAAAATAATTTTATTATCAAAAAGTGTCTTACAACGGCGTAGCTGAGGCACAACTCTGATAGTTATTTCCTATCTGCTGCTTCTTACTTTCCGTAGCTTCCTTGTCCATAGGGAAAAAAGGAGGTTTCCCTCTGAGACCCAAAGTCTGGAACAATATCTGATCTTGTGCAAATTCGTTATTTGGAGTGGTTAAAAGTCTTTCGCCAGTAAAAATACTATTTGCTCCAGAAAGGAAACACAAGGCTTGCTCAGCAGGACTTAGAGAAATTCGACCAGCACTTAAGCGAACCATAGAAGACGGCATAAGAATGCGAGCTGAAGCAATCATTCGACACATTTCCCAAACAGAAACCGGCTTCATATCTTCTAACGGAGTTCCTTTGGTTGCAACCAAAGCATTAACTGGAACCGACTCAGGATGCTTCGGCATAGTTGCCAAAGTATGCAATAAACTTATGCGATCCTCGTCTGTTTCTCCCAAACCTAAAATGCCTCCACAACAAACAGAAATACCAGCATCTCTAACACTTTGCAACGTATTGAGGCGATCTTCAAAGGTTCTCGTAGATATAACCTTAGGATAAAACTCTCTACTTGTATCCAGATTATGATTGTACGCCGTGAGACCCGCTTCTTTTAGCTTCAAAGCTTGGTCTTTGGTAAGTAAACCAAGAGTGGCGCATACTTCCAAGCCCATGGAACGAATTTCACCTATTACGTCTAAAATACGTTCAAACTGACGATTTCCTACTTGAGAAACTCCTCTCCACGCAGCACCCAGACAAAAGCGAGTGCTTCCAGATTCCTTTGCTTGTTTAGCAGCTTGTAAAATTTCTTGTTTCTGCATCAACGGCTCTGCTTTCACAAAAGTCTTGTGATGACTTGATTGTGAGCAATACTTGCAGTCTTCAGGACATCCACCTGACTTAATGCTCAACAAGGTACACTGTTGTACTTGAGTAGAATCAAAATACTGGCGATGTACAGTGGCAGCTTGATAGATCAACTCTAAAAGTGGCTGACAGTATACATTTTCAACTTGTTCAAGTGTCCAGTCCGAACGAATAGGAAAAGATTCGGAGGTCTGGGCTCCACTGGGTTGTGCCAGAACGCTGCTGAAACGAGTGAATTGTCTTAGTGTCAACAATCGTCGAGCTGTCTCTATCACGTCATCAAGTCTGTTTTCATGAAAAACTTTACAAGTACTTACCCAACATTGTGCAACTCGAACTTATTACCTTGTGTGCTTTGTTTTCCACAAAGTAACACACAAACTATCCGCGCCAAAACGACAAATGGATTTAGATTATACTCGAAAGGAATTGTAATATTTCTACCTAATGCAGTCTTCTCTTCTTTGGAGTTTTTCAAGTGCAAGAGCAAAAATTTTCTTTGCACACTCTTTTGAAGGACACTTGGAGTATCCGAAACTTGGAAAAAAGAAGTGTAAGAAAAAACGCAGTTTTAGAGGAGTTTCTTCTCTCTTATCAACACGTCAGTTGGAAGTGGGGTTGTCAGAGGTGTCGACTCGTTCGACAAAGCTGGGAGACGATAATTATAAGGCATTTGTTTATAATAATCCAACTTGTCATATTTCGAAGGAAGAATTGGTGTATTCTGGCTCCACAAATTCTCGAAACAAACTATGGGCAAGTTGTACAAGGTTTTTGAATTCAAATAGATGCTTGAAGTGTCGCAAGTGTTCTACATGTTTTCTTCAGTTGAAGGCGTGTTGGTGGAAAAAGAATCAAAGTCTATCTTCTTGTTTGAAACGTGGGATGTCGAGTTGCTTTTGGCAACAAGGTTTTTCGTATTGTGTTTTTCGATCATTCGAAGGTCGTAAAACTTGTTATGGCAGACTTTCACCTCCACTCAGAAATAGTGAACGAAAGATTTGTTTTGGTCCGGGTTTTGTTCGAGAATCCAATGTTTCCGTTCCTTCTCGTTGTCACCAACTATGTTATCTTTTCAATCCGTACACCAACAAAGATGTATGTACTGGCAAGTTGTTTCCTTTGATGTATGCGGTATACATGTCACAATATCATGCGCATACTTCTAATCACAACTGGAAAGAAGACGGAAGATATTACAGTCATTTTACATCGAAAGACAAAGACTCTTCGCATCACCACACAGTTTTAACGAATCAAGTCAATTCATTTCATGGTTTGTCTTCACCTTGTGAGAAAATTCGACGTCTTGCAGTCATTTCTGACATTCATGTCTTTGATGTAGATGGATTTTGGAACGAAAATGTCTTGGAATTTTTTAATCTTAGAATCCTAGGACTATTGAATATTCTCTTTTTAAGAGGGCCAGAAAGATTTTCTGTGCAAGTTCTAGCCAAAGCCATTGAAGATATGCATGAAATGAGAGTGGATCATCTCATATTAGCAGGAGACATCACTAATCTGAGTTTGGAAAGCGAATTTGCTACTGCATTTAAAGTGGTTCGACTTTTTGGTCCGCCAAGTAGTATCACAGCCATTCCAGGAAACCACGATGTTTATAATCGAGGTGAATTGAAACGAAAGTTATTCCAAAAGTATTTTGGTTCCTATGCAGTATCCGATGTCCTCGGCACCTCCCCTCGAGGAGATGGTTTCCCTATTATTCAGATGAGAGGAAATGTGGCTCTCATTGGTTTGAATACTGCTTTACCAGGAAGTGCTCGGGGAATGGTTGGTAGAAGACAGTGGCATGCGTTAGAAGAAATGATGGAAAGAGCATCACATATCCTAAACAACGTCGATATGAAAATTCTAGTTCTCCACCATCCAGCACAAAATCCTATGATCCGAGGTCTACCTTGGATCCGCGAAATTGGACATGACCTCAAGGATTGGAAATCCGTCGCAAAGTTTTGTAGAAAGTATTCCATTGACTTGGTAGTACATGGACATAATCATGTTCCTTATCAAGGTGTGTTGGATGGTTCACCTCAAACTTTGGTTTGTGAAAGTGGTTCGGGCACCTTGATGACTTATCAAGAAGACCGAGTTGCACGTTATACAATATTTGAATTGAACGAAAAAGGGGTATTGGAGCGTTCCTTTGCTCGGGTTTGGGATATGGAAGGAGAATGTTTCCAAACCAAAGAATTAATTCTTCCTCCCATAGAAAAGCAAAAGAGTGTTCCTTTTGCTGCAACTTGACCATTTTGTATAAAGTTGCGCAAATAACATATGTCATTTTATTCTTTGTACAATTCTTTCACTCTCCTATGTACAACACCCAAATAAGAAACATTTCAAACACTTTCATGAGATGACAACGAAGATCCAACAGAAGAACTATACGACTGCAACCGTAACAAAGAAGAATTGCGTTGTTTTCTAGATAAAACATCTTCTTCAAACTCAAACCCTAAAATGCACCCATGAGAATGACACTTGGATGAATTAACACCAAACAACGGCTTCAAAATATGGCCAAAGCCTCGAAAACCACTTCGGTGCCTTGTAATATTCCATTCATCAGAAGTTGAACTCGTCGAATGCTGATCAAATACTGGAGTAATGGAACGCTTTGCTAAATATTCCATATCAAAATTGCGCAGATAGTAATGAGTATCTTCGGGTCCATTGTGACCTCGTGATTCCTTTTCTAACTTTTCTTCCCCCCATATATTCACATAGTGACCCTGGAGACCAGCTTGCATAATATCATTCCAATTTATATCCGCAAAAAATGGATGCTTCTTAATCTCACCAATACCTTCAGAACAACAACCTAATCTTTGTAAAGGATCCCTTTCTAGCAAGCCATTAAGTAATGAACGAGCCTCCTCTGAGATATCCTTTGGAAATGAAAGAGACATTCCTTTGATACGTCGGTACATCTCTGAACGATTCTTATGATAAAAAAGAGACTTGCCACATAACATATCACCCAATAACACACCAAATGACCAAATATCCACAGAAAATCCATAACTCTCACACTTTAACATTTCAGGAGAAATAAAGGCTCTCGTTCCACAAAAGGAATTGGTTCGACAGTTGGAAAGACTACTCAAGTGTCTACAAAGACCAAAGTCTGCCAAACGAATATGGCCATTCTTATCAATAAGAATATTTTCTGGTTTTAAATCTCGGTAAACAAAGCCATTTTGGTGAATCTCTTCCAAACCAAGTAGTATTTCTGCAGCGATTCTTTTGACTTGATGTTCAGGAACTTTTCTGCGATGATGATGTAAATAATAAAACAAATCACCTCCATCACAAAACTCTGTGACCAAATAGAACTTTTCTTTTGTCTGGAAAGCTGCACGTAAACCTAAAATAAACGGATGTTTTCCAGCCAACTGCAGTAGTAGTCGTTCATCTGTGAGATGTCTTGATGTACTGGAAGCGCCAAACACCTTTGACTTGTCTATGACTTTGATAGCTGCAAGCTGTCCGTTCAATTTTGACTTGGCAAAATAAACTGATCCTGACGCGCCTTTTCCAACTGGTGCAATGAAGTCATAATCTTCCACAGAAGCTAATCTGGAACTGGCAATTCTCGAGATAATACGAAACAGTGCCGATGCTTCATCTGTATGAATATAAACTCTTCCACTATGCAAAATAAGAGCACCGTCAGCAGCAAATTGGTCTTCCTTATCCATTATCACGGAAGTATTTTCTGATATATCTTCGCTTTCACAATTTTGCGTCGAAATTTTTACTCTCAGAGTATGACCATTGATAAGTTTTACTTTTGCTCCAATCAAAGGAAAAGCAACTCTTATTCGAAGAGAGTCTGTCTTCCGAAAGGGAGGTGACTGTGACTCGGGTAGCGTTTCCAAACTATCTGCCTCAACTGTCCCAGAGCTTTCTTCTGAAGAACACGACTCTGTTGACTCAACGCTGCTATGCTTATCTGCCAACGTCTTTGATGAAGACAAGTTTTCAGCTGCTTGACGAATGACCAGCCATCTTTCCTTTATTTCCAGTAAACCCTGTCTCCAGGAGAACGCTGGGAATAAAGGTGATTTTTTCACTTGATACGTAACAGGAACAGGATGGTATTGTGAAGGAAATCTCCTTAACAAAACCAAAGGGTCCGTGATGGGATCTGTTCCGCCAGAGAGCAGGACTGACTTTTCCGATTTTTCAGTACAACCGGCACACTCTGAGTTATACGGTTTCGTACCATCCACACCAGCTCTTTCTTGAGTTTCTCTCAAAACTTCAAGAGGGCTCTTGATTTTAGGAACATTCATTTGTAAGCTACCTCTTCTAGGCTTGGTAAAAAATAACATTCTTTCAGCTAAAAGTAATTCCACGAGAGCAGAATTTATGACCCCAAATGTCTCATCGGGGAATTGTGAAGAGAACAACACCATTTGGGAATCGAATAAGCAGCGGCCAGACTTCCGAGCATCTTGAGGAACATGGATGGGTGACCAATGGACAGATGAAGAGGTTTTCCTTGTCCACCTCAATGGCATGTTTGATACTTGGCTTTAAGAGGAAGAGACTTGTTCAACGAAAGCAACGTCTAATTTACTCGAAAAATATAAACTCAGTGTGCAATCCAGTGAACGATTGGAGAGTAATTTGAACTTTGTGAGTGTGACACTACGCTGGGATAACACGAAGATGAGTTTCGCAGATCCACGTTTGCCTTTGGTGATACTTAAAGGGCCAAGCATTCTTCGTGATATATATATATATGAGATAGCACCGACCTTTCGTTAATTTTAATCAGGGTTTTTATAGAATAGCAAAGAGGCAGCTGTGCTTGACAAAGTGTACAAACACGGAGAAGCTTGTTTTACAACATGTTGTGAGTTCAACTCAGGAAGAGAATGATGCCAATCCAAAAGCGAACATGATACGAATCATTCATCTTCTCTATCTTTGTGAATCAGAAAATAGCAATCCAAAATGTTTGTATAAACGATTTCCACTTCCCAGTTTCATCCAGAGGAGAAGCAACTAGAACTAATGGGAACCTAGTCGCCATAGAATATCAATTTCTATTCATTTACTTTATTTCCACGCAAAGTTCAAAACTTGAAGTATCCCGTCTGGTCACACTTTTTATTTCCTTGCCGTTTTACTTTTGACGTTTAGAAAACCGAAAAAACCATTTCAACCTGCTTTTGATAAATTCTTACTCATATATGAACATGCGACAATATCAATATAAAGCAAAGATCATTACTTGGCAGTTTCAACACTCGCATGGGTAACACAATAATTTTTCACTTTTTCTGCAACTTGTTGAAAACATGCTGCTTCTTCACTACCTGGGTTATCTTTGGTAATGGGTACGCCTCTGTCACAAGTCTCTCGAATACAAGTACGAAGTGGAATGGCACCTAACATCGAAACACCTAAGACTTGACAGGTCATTTCAACCCCTCGTTCACCAAAGATAGGTTCTCTATGACCACACTGGGAACAGATAAAGTAACTCATATTTTCTACAATGCCAATAATAGGAACATTCACACGTCGAAACATATCCACACCTCGCTTGGCATCAATAAGAGCAATATCTTGTGGAGTTGAAACAATAACAGCACCTGATTGGGTCGTCACACAAAGTAAGCTTATTGTAGAGCAATACACTTGCCTGTGATTCGAACACGCTGGGATATACTCAACTGTGCATCCCCGGTTCCTGGAGGAAGATCTATAACGAGGAAATCCATAAGACTCCACTTCACTTTATACAACATTTGTTCAATTGCACTCCCAACCATTGGACCTCTCCAAACAAAAGCTCGTTCTTGTTGTTCCTCCGGAATAAGAAAGCCCATGGACATTACTTGAAGTCCGTACTTTTGTTTCGGTAACATAACAGAAGAATTTTCACTAGAATCCAACTCTGGCTTTCCTTTCAAGGCTAACAAGTAAGGAATGGAAGGACCATAAACATCGGCATCAAGAACACCTACTGAGAAACCAATAGACTGCAATGCAATAGCTAGGTTGATTGAAACGGTAGATTTACCAACTCCACCTTTCCCTGAAGCTACAGCAACGACATACTGGAGATGAGTAAGCTTTCAGTAACCACTCTACTAGACAACATACTTTAGCGAAGGGAAGTTTCTTCGGAGCAAAGGGAGATTTTCCACCGACAAAAGGTGACGAGTGACTTGACTTGACAAACTTTAGCCCTGTATTGAGTATTCCTCTTCTAAGTGGGACCCCATTTGTCACGAATACTTTTGCACAATGCATCATCGACAAGATATCAGTCAAATACAATTCATTATTTTGAACGAAAAGATAATTTAAGGTTTTGTCAGAGCTGACCTTTTCTATTTGATATTTGCTACTGAAGCTTGGGTATTGAGTTGGAAGAGTGAAACACAATTTCTGTTCTATAAAACAGTTCTGTTCATCATTATTTCAAGTCATAATATCAAAAAGTGCGTGCATTTTTGAAGCTTTTCCAGATTGCAACTGATTGGGTCATTCATTCCGGTTTGCTCTCTGTCTATGACAACTCCACTAGAAACAAAGGAAAGCACAGAAGAAAAATTCTGTAGAATATGCCACGATACTGATCCTTATGAGCTTATTAAACCTTGTGACTGCACGGGTACGTTGGCATATGTCCACAGGGAGTGTCTCCAGGTAGGTAAAGGATAGATACTATAAACTGTGCCCAACTCCTTGTGTTAGAGATGGTTGCAACAAGTTTCTGAATACAAGTGCGAAATATGTGGCAAGCAGTACCGTTGTAAAAAGAAAACACGCTCGTTACTGAGTTTCCTGTTTCGCAGAGGAGCTTGGCGTGAATGGCTGCACTTGGGTTATGTTACCTTTTTTGTCAATAGGCAGGTGCTTTCAAATATGAATCTATTTCGTTGGAATAACCGCCTTTTGTAGAATTTGGAGCCAAACTGGAGTTCTTTTGCAAATTCTGAAGCTAAAACAACTTAGATTTAAGGAAAAGTGCATCACTTGTTTCGTTTATTCTTTCGTTGCAGCACACTACTTGGCTTTTGCCTTGTTAGATATGAGAGCAGTGTGCAAAAGTTTCGCTATTTGGAGGCGAAAAACAGCAAAAATTGTTGTTATAAGTAATAACGAAGAAGAAGGAACTGTATAGTTTCACAACATTCTTTTATCACGTGAGATTGTACATAGAATAAACGATTCATGTTTTTTCGTCTAATACAACTTTTGGGTCATCAGGAACAAGTTGTCTCTCCATCAGTTAATACGAAGCCGAGCTTTTTCGAACTGCTAACATAACACACTACTGGGGTTCCTCCAAACCTAGGCGCTGTGCTGTCGTTTGTCTATTTCTATCTTCTCGTACCACTCCACTCCGCAAATACCGCTTACCTAACGGTTTCTCTGTCTTTGTCTTATTTTTTTCTATCCTTTCAATCAACTCCAAGTCAAGCTGTGAGAGTTGTATTTTAGTTGGGTCTCTTGGAAGCATCGACTCCAGAAAAATGCACAATTTAGCGCCATTTTTGAGATGAATGATCCACTCATTTAATCAGCTTCATTGCATGGAAACTCTTTGTGAGTTGCTTCATGGAGATAGCCTGAAAAAGGAAGTTTATTTGGAAGAAAATCTTTGTTTAAGATGCACAAATGCTATACTCCAAAGCAAAGAGTTCCTTTCCTGTCAGAAACTCGAAGTATTGCAAATGTTGAACAAGGTAACAAACAAATACGTTGTATCAAGCCGCAGAAAGCAATGGTTCAAAAAAAAATATTAGGACATCGAAGAAAGTGATAATTTGGAAGAGTTGTTGAGAGAAGAAACCGAGGTATTCTTTCAAATAGTAGACTCATTGGGATCATGTCTTTCAAGTAGTGACTTAACTATGATGGCCGAAACTGATTTCTCAGAAACTGACTTGTGGTTTGAAAATATTTGTTTTTGTTTAAACAATATTATATGCAAAATGCATCGCATATTGGGAAAAAAACAAACTGAGAGTTGCATCGACTTGTTGTTGACACATGTAGAACCAAAAGAATGTGAGCAAAGCAGCTTGATGGACAATGAATGTTACCCTCAGGGTTACAAGATCATTTTCTTGCTGTTGTTCCTGATGAAAAAAGATGATCAGAAGGACGCAGATATATACAATATTACAGCATTAGAGCTTCTGAAAAACAAAAAGGCAGTCAGTCTCATCGTCAATCTCATTTGTTACAGTAACATCCCGAATATTCGTCTGGTAGCAGCGAGCCTCATATTGCAATGTTTACAAATAGTTTGCTTCCAGGAGAGCACAAACGCTGGGTTTACGGGTTACCACACAAATAGTCGACGTTTCGTCCATTTCTCGGCGGAGATTCTGCCAGAAGGTTTTGAGAAAATCTTAGAAATAGAACCAGACTTGAGGAGTCCTGTTTTCCAGGAATATTTAGTTGGGGTTATTTTCTGCCTCATTCGTTGCGGATATCCAAATTTCCAGGCCACAATTGATAAAGTAATTCTATTCTTGCAGTTGAGATGTCTGTTTCCAGATATTCGGGTAAGGGTTCTCGTTGTGGACACACTTGAGTGTTTGTTAGAAAGAGTCGATTGGACTGGCATAATTCAATATGTCTTTATCACTGGAATGCCGGAATACCTTCTTGAGTCTATCAAAACGGCATTTCAAATGAAATTAGAAACTGATGCTGATTTTGATTGCGTCGCATCCTGTTTCGAAGGAACATTCGACATTATGCAAAAGCTGCTGCAACTCGGAGAAACTAGAGAAACTAGGTCTTCATTTATATTTCAATCCATTGTTCAAGGCATGGTGTTCTTTCTCAAGTTCATCAAAGGAAAGAAGCAATTTGAAAATTCCCATCAAACAAATCAAGTATTACTATCATTCTTCAGCTTAACTCATACGCTTTTTGAAGAAAGTACATTTGCATCAGAAACAGAGTCAACCAACTCTATCTGTGCTCAGGGACTCATTTCATTGAAATTTTTCAATCCGTTTCTTGATTTCCTTAATAACGATGATATGTTTGAAGAAGAAATGGCGTTTCTTATGGTAGAAATGACAAAAGATAGATCTTCTTGCTTGAAAGAGCAACTTGAACTGCTAGTACAAATGAACACAAAGTTAAAATCGAGAGCTTGTGTATTAAGTGTCGCTTATACAGTGCTCTGTAATATCATTCGAACCACCGAAGAAGAAAGGCCAACAAATTATATCGAAACATTTCACCGAATACTGACTCCTCAGTTGACTGAATACAATGTGGAGAATTTGGAAAGCAAAGTTAGTCACTTTTACTCAAGTATTGTACGAATAATCAAAAAATTTTTTAGAGACAAATAGAAGATTTACTTATTTACTTGCGGATAGTCAACGATTTTCTGGTACCTACATTTTGGAAGGGACAAACTGGTGAAAAATTAATCACAACAAGCAAAAAGATATGGAAAAATTTTCATCCTGCTCGACTCTTCTCATTCTTTCAAACATGTGTGAAAACTGGTAAGATGAGCAAACCATATTTGAAAACTAAATGAAGCCCCTTTGTTAGAAAACAAGACCCAGCTATCCAACAATTTTCGAGCATTCATTGCTAGGTTATTAGCTGTACTAGAGTCTGAAGTAAATCTCAGTGAAGCAATCACTCTTTTACCCTTAAGTGATGTGGAATTATGCAACAGCTTACAGCAGATTTCCGATGCAAGCTTTGTTTCTTTTAAGTTAATACTGTTAGATCATTCCATTCGGCGTGAATGGGCACTTGACTTCAGAAAGCTCTGTTATTGCTTAGAAAGCATTTCGGATAAGCTTCCCGAGAAGGACTCCATACAAAATGTCCAATTGGCGGAGTTGGTTGCCCAAGTCTGGGTAATTATTTGTAGAGAAACGGCTTGCGCGGACTGTGAAACAATATCTCGAACCATCAAGTGCACAAGACAACTACATATCTCCAAGGAATTCATTTCTTTTTCTTCAAACATTTACCAAAGGA